>NC_057738.1:14268075-14289575 GCF_004010195.1 Chiloscyllium plagiosum | reverse complement strand
CTGTGTTACGATCGAGCCCTCCACAATCACCTGATGAAGGAGCCTCGCTCCGAAAGCTAGTGTGCTTCCAATTAAACCTGTTGGACTATAACCTGGTGTTGTGTGATTTTTAACTTTGTACACCCCAGTCCAACACCGGCATCTCCGAATTGTGATTATCTAGGTAGGCTCAAACTGAATGAGAGCTAAGAGAGCAAGCAAGCAGGTGACGAAGCAGCCTGATCCAATCTATGAGACTGTTGTGTGTCCCCCAGAGCACTCAGTATCCTTGCAGCAGCATCACAATGATAGCTGCCTTTGATCTCGGAGGTGTAGCATTGATGTGCAGAAACATCCTGGAAGTGGATTGGAGATGTGTGGTGACTGTAATTAGATGTTGGCACATGTCAGATACCAGTATCTGTGGATGTGGGACACATGTAGCTGGTGCCCATGGAGTACACCCTTGGATGTTTGTGCCTGTTGCCCCACAAGGAGGTCCTTTGGAGAAAATAGTGAGCTGAAGTCATCAGGAACCCACACTGACCTCTGTGTGGACAACTCTCAGTGTCTAGCTTGCTTTCAGTGAATGGTATGATTGAAAGCCGTACATTAATGAGGTGAGATATGCAGTTAATAAGGTTGTTAACCAGCACTAATCCCCGTTAATAGGCAACTTATTGCTGTCCAGCACGAATCTCACCATGACTTAATTAAAAGTTGCTCTAAGTTATCCCAATGCCAAGATAGACCAGGCTGGACTTCTTCCAATACTCTGCCACATCTCTCACCATGCTCCACATTATTCTGACTACTGTGTTATTAGATACACCCTCAACTGAAATCTTCTCAAATGTTCTTATGAAGCCATGACAAATGTGAAAATTGTTAATTTCTCTCTGATTTTAATAGATTGCTAAATGTTAGAAATTGAGAAGTAGACCTTTAGGTCACTCAGGCTTGCTCCAGTGTTTGATAACATCTCATTTCTACACTCTCCCCATAACCTTTGATTTGCGGCCCTTAGCATCCAAAAGCTGTCAATCTCTGGCTTGAATGACCTGACTATTAGTAAGTCAGGCACATCTGAGGAGTAGGAAAATCAATGTTTCAGGCAAAAACTGAAAATGTGTTGCTGGAAAAGCGCAGCAGGTCAGGCAGCATCCAAGGAGCAGGAGAATCGACGTTTCAGGCATGAGCCCTTCTTCAGGCAAAAACCCTTCATCAGGAATGAGCTCATTTGTGATGAAGGGCTTTTGCTCGAAACATCGAGTTCCTGCTCCTCAGATGCTGCCTGACCTGCTGTGCTTTTCCAGCACCACTTTAATCTCCAGCATCTGCAGTACCCACCTCTGCCTGAGTATCAGGAGGTGTCTTCAAGGATCCACAGCCCTTTCAGTTCCTACACACTTCTATTTGAATTGAACAACCTCTTAGTTTGACACCATGACTTCCCAGCCGGCAGAAAAGGTCATCCCAACATTTACCTTGCCAAACTTCCTATAAATGCTATATATAAAACAATTTCTGAAATCCAGGGAATATTTCTCTACCTCTCCTCAAAGCACAGCTCCTTTTTCTGGACATCTGTCGAGACAGGTAGAACCCATTCTCACTGGCATTTGAGTTGGTAATCAAGGAACACCGACTTAAAATTGTTGACTAAAACGACCGGCTGGGACGAGAATTCCTTTTCCACCCAGTGAATTTGTACGGTCCTGAATTCATTGGCTGAAAGGGTTGTGGAAGCAGATAAGAATAACTTTTGAGCAGGACTTGACATTTACTGAAAGGTAAAAGCTCACATTCCTATGAGTGAAGAGCAGGGGAATGGGTGGAAATGGATAGATTTTTCACAGATCAGGTCTATATATGGTGGACCGAATGGCTTCCTGTTCTGCATGATTAACAGCAGAGATAGAAAATCTCTTCAAATGAGCAGTTACAGCACAGTTTACTTCAGAGTGACTTTTTGATATCAGATAGAGGGTGGGAGAAGATAAGCTTCTCTTGTTCATACAATACAATACATTTCAATAGAGCACAGGAATAGGCCTTTTGGTCCATTAGCCTGTGCCGATTCTAATTCATATTTAGATCCGCTACTTATTGCCAATGCGTGGTTTCTATCCCTCTGTTCACCTCTCGTTCATGTGTCCATCAAGATATGCCTTAAAAATTGCCAACATGCCTGTTTCCACTGCCTCCATTTGCAGTGTGTTAGAGACACCAACCACCCTCTTCATGAAAAATCTTTCCTGAACTTCTCCCTAAAACTATCACCCTCACCTTGAACCTTTGCCCTCTTGTAGTTGACCTTTCCACCCTAGCCACTGACAAACCACCCTATCTATGCCTCTGATAATTTTGTAGACGTCTATCAGATTGCCCCTCAGCCTCCATCTTTGCAAGGAAACCAATCTGAGTTTGTCCAAACCCTGCAGACCAAACAACATCCTGGTACGAGTGGAAACCTCCAGCATAGGAGAAGGCCATTGGGCCCATTGCATCATGACTGGTCCCTGAAAGAGCTATCCATTAGTCCCACTCTTGATCCCCACAGCTATACAATTAATTTCTTTTCGATAATTATCCAATCCATCTGGCAAGTTTGTTTCCAGCACCCAATCAGAGAAAGAATTCTTGAAAACCTTCTCAAATTCTTTAACTTTTTTGCCAATTATTCAAATCATTGTCCTTCTGTGGTGAAACAATGGTTCCCTCTATCCCATCCATTGAAACCTCCAACAGTTTTTCATTAGCTCACTAAATCTCCACTTATTCTTCTCTGTTTCAAAGAGGATAATTGCAGCTTCTGTAGTCATTCCACAATTTAAACCACTCATCTCTGCTGCTGATCTAGAAAATTCCTTTGTGCCATCTTCAAGTTATTGACATTATTTCTAAAGCATGGTGTCTGGAATTGAGCTAAATGTGCTCTTACCTGTGATTTATGAAACTTTGGCATTTCTTCCTTGTTATTGTACTTTATGATACAAATATTGACCTGGGGCTATGTAGAGAATGGAAGATAGATGGATTTTGAACAGAAAGTCCTAAAGTGAGGTTTCTAGGAAGTCCTGAAGAAATTAGCCTGATGTACGTTAAAGATCATAGAATCCCTACAGTGTGGAAAGAGGCTATTTGGCCCATCGAGTCTGAACTGATCCTCTGAGGACAGTCCCACCCAGACTCTCACACCATCCCTATAACCCTGCATTTCCCATGGCAAATTCACCCAACTCTTACATCCATGGACATACTGGGGGGACTTACCATGGCCAATCCACCTAACTGACACATATTTGGACTGTGGGAGAAAACTGGAACACTCAGAGGAAACCCACGCAGACACAGGGTGAATGTGCAAACTTCACACTGACAGTTGCCCAAGAGCTGGAATTGAATCTCGGTCCCTGGTGCTATGAGGCACTGAACCACCTTGCCGTCCTTTGTTCCTTGAGGTTGCACTGTGCTTCATTGGAGGACGCAAATGTTAGCAAGAGAGCGAGATGCTTCACTGAAATGGCAAAAAACTGGAAAGCCAGTGTCTTTGCTATAGACAGAGTGGGGGTATTCCACAAAGCAGTTACCTGGCCTGCATTTTGTCTTGCCAATGTGGAAAATAATGCCATTGTGAGCAGCAAATGCAGTAGACTAGATTGAAAGATGTACAAGTAAAATTCTGCTGGTGTGCTTGGGGCCTTGGACAAGGAAGAGTGAGGACGTTATAGAACAAGTGTTACATTTTCCAAGAATGTATGGAAAGATGCCATGAGGGAGTGAGGAAGTGTTAGGAGTGACGGAAACGTGGACCAGGAAGAGAACAGTCCCTGCAGAATGCTGACAAGGGAGGGGAGGGTTTTGGTGTTTGGTAGTGGCATCCTGCTGGAGGAGGCAGAAATAGAAAAAAAAAAGACCTAAACTATGTATTAGACGAGTACTAAAGACATTTTAGCAGCAAATTCTCTGTCATGAACTCTGGATTTGATGGGAAAACAGTTGCATAAAATGCTAGCTTCCTTCACGAGACCAACTCCACAGCAGCTAAGCAAAAATCACTTTCAATGGACTGGATACTACGTCCAGATGATACCAGGTCCTCGTTTCTTACCTGTCAGGTGTTCAACTTTCTGGGGTTTGAGAGAAAAAAAATGCTTCAAAGACACTGTGATGTTCAGCTTGAAATGTGATAACATTGATGTTATTGACTGGAAGAAGCCAGCTCCTAGATTTTCAAAATGGAGACATTTTGTCTCTCAAGCCGCAACATGTTTGAGGCATGACACCGTAATGATAAAGGACAGTAGCAGCAGAGGAGGAAGAAAGAAAAGGAAGCAAATCCTGTTGCATTGTGGGACATTCTACCCAATGTGCCCAAAGATCTAGGGACTGGGAATTGGTTTGTTCAGTCACATGGTGGTCAAGAGCTGGACTTGATACCCTGTGTAAACATCATACTTTAATCAAAGGTCCATCAACCTTTTTTTTAAACAGTATGGAAATGATTTGCTGTTTTTTTTCCATTGCCTATTCCTATTTATATTTACATGATGACTGCATCTGATGGGCTTTTAAGGCTCAATCTAGAAAATTCTAAGTTGTAGATCAAGTTTCCAAGTTGTATTCTCGGCCCTTGGTTTTTACTGTCGGCGACACATCAGTTTGAACTAAAGGAAATTAGGGAAACTGGCAGAAGGGGAAAATACTTATGCCATTGTGGCAACTTTTAAAAGCTGGACTAGGATGAACTCTGACCATACCCACAAAATCCGGCTTCACAGTTCAGCACACTGCTCAGGATCAAACTCATAGGGTTCCACTAAAAAGCGAAATGTTTTAACAATGAATGTTCATTAATGTTAAGGTCTCAGGGTAATGTGTACATCCACAGGCAAGACTGCATGTTTCTAAAATGCAACCAACTTAGCTGCAAGTCCCACTAAACAGAAGACTTAGGTATCACATTCAAAACTCAAATCCCAAATCCCAGACTACAGTTTGCAATTTAACAACCAGTTTGGTCTCAGGTCATAGATGATACGTCTGCTCATTATCATCTTATTACCACTTTAAGTGAAACATCCCTCATCAGTCAGGACACTCAGTATCCACTCAGCACGTCCCTAAAGCAGAATCAGGGCAAAAAAATGTGCTGCACTTAATTAAAATGTGGCTCGAGTGTGCACTTGCTGAAGGCACAAAGGACGAGTACTGGTTTTCGTATGGTGTCTGCTCTTTTCTCATGTCACTGGCTGCAGCTACAGCAGATGTTTATTTTGGGCTTGGAAGGCAGTGCATACATTCTCTGACAGCACCATCTGCTAAATGCCTGCCACACCAGTACTGACCTAAAATAGCAAATCTCACCAAGCAGAATGTAAAGTCAGATGCTCTCTGGGGCCTCAGTAGCACTGCAAATGTGAAAAAAAAGGTTGTCTGTTTAAAAGCTCGTTTATTTTGAAGTCTGTTCAAGGATGAACTTATTTCTACAGAGAGATACATTGTGCAATTATCTTCCTTGCAGTGCATTGAAGCTAATAGTTTGGACGAACTGCAGTTTGACTGTTTAGAATTTGTGCTTGAACCCCTCCATGACCTCATCCCACAATTTCTCTGTAATTTCCTCGAAAACTACAAGCTGTTGGAACTCAGTGTTCCTTCAATTTTGGTCTCTTTTTGCATCCTCAGTTCCTTTCATCCCAACATTGTCGGCTATGCTTTTAGCTGTCTATGTCCTAAGCAATGGAATTCCCCCCCTAAAACTTGTCTCTTTTCTCCTTGTTTAAATTGCTACTTAAAACCCATCTCTTTCAGTCAGTGCTTGGTTATACACCAGCCATAATATCATCTTATGTGGTTTCCAATTTTGTTTGACTACTTTATTGTTCCTTGGAATGATTTATTACATCTAACTATTATAAGGACAAGTTGTTCTCATTGTTAAAATACTGGAGTCATGATTGGTGGGTGTCTCATGTGCTGCCTGAAAAAACATTAAGACAACTGTATTGACTCCTCAGGGGGAAGTTTTGCTGGATCACCTGCCAGTGCTGCATTGAAGAGAACTGCAGTGGATCTCCATTCATTGACAATGATAGGACTAAAAAGGAGATCCTTCTGAAAGAGATTGAACAGTTAGGAGCTAAATTACAAAACAAAACCTCCAAAGTATCAGAAACAGAAATTGCTGGAGAAATTCAGCAGGTCTGGCAGCATTTGTAGATAGAAAGAGTTAACATTTTGAGTCCAGTTCTGAAAAAAAAGGTCACTGGACTCGAAATTAACTCTGCTTTCTCTCCACACATGCTACCAGACCTGCTGAGTTTCTCTAGCAATTTATGTGTTCTTTTTCAGATTTACAGCATCTACAGTTCTATGTTTTACTCCAAGGTAAGAACTCAGGATTTGAGCCACTGACATTGAGGAAATTAAGTCAAAGTGTTAGATGTGTAGATCAAAGACTGCTGTGTGAGGAATAGGTTCCAGTTCGTGAAACGCTGGCACAGTACGGGGATCAAAGGCAGTTGTTCCAGTGGGATGGGTTTCACTTGAGCCATGCTGAGATCTGTCCTGGTGAATTGAACAACTAGGGCTGGAGGGAGGACTTTAAATGAAATAGACAGGGAGTGTTTGAGAGATGGGAAATGTCGGCTTACAAAGCTAAAGAGTATTGCAACATTACAGGGCCAGCTATTCAAGTAACAATTGCAACAGGGTCAGCAAAGTGTTAATTAAATAAGGCCCTGTCATTAAAAATCAACCACAACCTTTATTTCTTCAGTCTTATCAGTTTTATTCCCCATTGTCAGAACTCCCCATATTCCTCCATCAATATTGAAGTGACAGTGAATATTGATGTAAGCCAATCCACTGATAATGGAATGGTTAAGTCCACGTGGAACCAAGTTTTTTTCAAATTTGGTCCATTCTCTTGAAACTGAGAAATTTCAAAGGATATAGTCAGTTGAAATAGTTAAAAAGAATCGCGTTTCCCCTCATTTCTTGCGTTATCCTGACTAAAGACTCACTGACTCTTGTAAAAGTAAACAGTAAAAAGGTTTCATTCTTATTGATCTCCATATGTTGCCTCCTGCTTATTTATTGACATACCTGAATAAACCGATTAGCTTATCCAATATTGAATATAATGGGACCAATGTCTGATCTAGTTGAAAAATGGCTTCCAGTTGTAACTGACTTGCAAAATGCATCAATTGTTAACTAATGATTTATGAATGTTGAAAAATGGCCAATATTTGCAGTGCTTAGTTGTGCTGTTGTTAAATTACAGAAAATAACATTGAATGGCTACACTATTCAATTTGTAACATAAGTAAACCATTGGATGGTGAATCATTAGTACATGAGGCAGATAGTTGAATTACCACACCATTCTGAAATGGTACACAGCTGAATACAGGTTAATTATTTAACTCTTTAGTATGAAATATTGAGTGAAATGAAATACTAACAGCTTACATACTTTAAAATTTTGTTATAATCTCAAACTTGATTGCCAAGCTTGGTTCTGATTTGTTTAGAGTCCAGTCACCTTGTGTTTAAGGTAGGTGAATTCTTTACTAACAAATAAAGTCACACGATTCCACAGCTTTGAACAAATTAACATAAACCTTACCAGACCAAGTCACAAAAAGTAAAATAACTTCTACTAATTGTTCATCAGATGTGGGCATTGCTGGATAGATCAGTATTTATTGTCCTCATCTAATAACTCTAGAGAATGTGATGGTGGGTTTGTTACTTGAACCACTACACTCCTTAGGATGTTAAGGACTCTTAGGACTGGGCGGCACGGTGGCCCAGTGGTTAGCACTGCTGCCTCACAGCGCCTGTAGACGCGGGTTCAAAGAATGGAGTTCCGAGGCACTGACCCAACATTAATGAAGGAACTGTGGATGGAAGTCTGCAGATAGTGATGATCCCATGTATGTGTTGTCCAAGGTGTTTGAAGTTGTGATTTTGGAGGGTGCCGTCAGAACAATGGTAACTGCAGTGTATTTCTACTTGTTGTAACAATGGTGCTGTTAATTTAAAAGGTTCCTCCTCTGACAGCGCCATCCAAACCTGTGACTGCTACTGCCCAGAAAGACAAGGAAAACAATTGCAAGGAGAAGGAGATGCACCATCAGCTGAAAGTTGCTCAGTCACACTATATCCATCCTGACATGGAGCGATAGAATTCTTTCAGTGTTACTTGGTCAAAATCTTGGAAAGCTTCCTTAAAGCTACTATGAGTATACCTTCACAAATGGACTGCAGAGATTCAAGATACTGAGTCCCCAGCATCTTCTTAAGCTCACCTAAACATGAGTAATTCCTAATTGGTCTTATCGGAAATGCTCATCCTGTGAATGAATAAAGAAAAAAAGCTTTTGCGAAATGGCTTTTATTTTGGCTCAAACAAATCTTCAAACTGTCAACTTTTGGTTCCAGTTGGGATACATTGGTGCTGACTAGAGTCAGACTACTATCTCCCGGAAACGTGGTGGAAACAGCAATAGCAGCGAGTAGACTTTGAGATGGAGTGTTTCATATGTCTGCCTTAGTGTCGAGGACATAGGCACAACTGTAAGTATAAAATAAAATTTAAAATAGCCCATAAACCTTCACCCTTATGGCCCCTTACCCCCCCAATGCATTTCTGATGCCCCATCCATACCAACCTATTGCAAACCCATGTCAGACTATACATTCCAAACAAAAGCTTTTACCCATATATCCTCCATGCTGCCTATCCACCCTAATCAATTATTAAGAACCAAGGTAAGATGAAATAAAATAGTTATTAATATTTTTTATAAACAACTATATTTTAAAGAAACATTTCATTAATAAAAGCCTAACTAATACAGTTAAATCCTTTCATGTACAAACACAAGCATTTCCTTCAAGTACTAAATCCCTTGTAAAGCAAACATTTATATTTCATCTCACTTTGAGACTGCTAACTTTATTATAACTATTAGAACAGCCAATCAAACTGCAAATATACAGGCTCTCACATTGATAAAAGACAGGTTTTGGCTGTAGTCTATCAGCACTGATCATTATGTCAACAAATAGTGAAATAGCAAATGTTGATTTATTTCAACTGCAGACTGGACTTTTTTTTCAATTTAAAGGACATAAAGATTTGAAATACTTGATGACTTGACAGTTCCACAGAGCTTACCACCTTTTTACACATGCTCATGTCCATTCTTAACAATCCCAAAGGGTGAATTGCCCATTCCCAAAGGCTACATGCTCTCTCCAAAGAGTATCTGACCACTCCCACTTGTACCTTTCTCCAAAGAGAAAGAGTGGATCTTTCCTTAATGTCCAAAGCCCACAAGTTGTGATTCGCCAAGCCCAGTAATAAAGATTGCTTCTGTCTGTAAGTTGCAGCACCTTTAAATGTACTGTTATGACATGGAATCTGGATATGAGAAATATGATCATTCCCCATTCATCCCTATCGGCGCCTACTGCTGTGAGAATGATGAATGCTGGGTTTAGTGATAGGTGGGGACTTGCAGAGTGGCACAGTAGCTCAGTGATCAGCACTGTTGCTTCACAGTGCCAGGGATCTGGTTTTGGTTCCAGGCTCTGGTGACCATCTGTGTGGAGTTTTCACATTCTCCCCATGTCTGCGTGAGTTTCCTCCAGGTGGTCCGGTTTCCTCTCTGTCCAAAGATGTTCAGCTTAGGTGGATTGGCCATACTAAATTGCTCATAATGTCCCTGGATGTGCAGACCAGATGGATTAGTATGGGAAATGCATGGTATGGGAGCAGGGCTGCCTGGGATGCTCTTCAGATGGTTAGTGTGGACTCGATGGACTGAATGGCCTGCTTCCACACCATAGGGACTCTATGACTCTAAATTCCTGGCTTCATTATCAGTTTGACTTAAATGTGAAACTCATCTGTCTTATTGAAAATCCAAACCATACTGTTATTGACACATTGTTAAATAGCTTAAGAGCTTAAAATATACAAGGTTGATGAAGTCTGATTACTTTATTCATGACATCAGCAGAACCCAAAGCACTTTACAACCAAGGAAGTTATTTTTAAATTATGGTCACCAATTTGAAATATTTGGTCAAATTAGAAGCAAAAAAGTGATAATGACCTGTTTGTTTTTAGTGATGCTAGTTAACAGTTCAATATTGTTCAATATGCATTAAAGTACCATACTAACTTGCTGGGTCCCTTATTGCTTTTGATATTTATAAATGATGTCGGTGAGAATATGGGAGGGATGATACGTGAGTTTGCAGATCACATGAGATCAGATGCGTGGTTGACAGTGAGGAGGAAGGTGTTAGATTACAGGAAGACATAACTGGATTGGTCAGATGGACAGATCAACGGCAGATGATATTTAATGAATGAGGTGATACTGTTTTGAAGAAGAAACAAGCCAAGGGAGTTCTCAATAAATGGCAAGACTGTAGGAAGCTCAGGGGAACAGAGGGCTCTTGGGTTGCTTGTCCAAAGATCCCTGAAATTGGCAGGATTGATTAATAGAGTAGTTATGAAGGCAAAAGGAATGTTTGCCTTTATCAAACATGGCATAGATTATACAAGCTGGGATGTAATGTGGAGCTATACTGAACTTTGGTTAGGTCACAGCTGGAGTATTGTCTGCAGTTCTGCTCAGTACACGATAGGAAGGGTGTGATTTCACTGGAGGGTGGGCAAAGTAAATTCACCAGGATGTTAACTGAGGTGGAGCTTTTCAGTAATGAAGCAAGTCTAGATAAGCTTGGGTCATTTTCTTTGGACTGGAGAGAGTTGGGGGGAACAAAGTGTACAAAGTTTGAGGGGCATGGACAGGGCAAATAGAAAGCAGCTGTTACCCTTAGTTGAAGAGGAGTTATAATTTAAAAGTGAAAGATAGGAGATTTAGAAGGGATTTGAGGAAAAATCTTTTCATCCAGAGTGATGTGGGGATCTGGAATGCTCTTCCTGGGAATTTAGTTGAAGTGGGAAACCTCACAACCTTTAAAAAGTACTTGGACGAACACTTAAAATGTCAAAACATTCAAGGCTATGGACCTAATGGCGGGAAAGTGAGACGAGCGTAGGACATAGTATATCTTTGACAATACAGACTTGATAGGCCGAAATGCCTCTCATGTACTGTATGATTGTATTATACTTTTCTTCCAAGGCATCTTTAATACTTACTTGAGAGAACCTTCTGTTTAACATTTCATTTCAAAGGTAATACCTTGAATAGTGCAACTGTGTTTTAGCATTTCATTAGAAGATTGGCCTGGACTCTGATCTCAAATCTGTTAGATGTCTGTTGAACACAAAACATTCTGTTGCTTTCTACTGATTTTTCTGCCCGCTTTTCTACTGGTCCATGGCTGACTCTTTTAAAACAGTAGTATTCCCAGCAGTATAGCCAGTGGAAAATTTATACGACAAAGATTCTTATTGATATCGCAACAAAATTGTGAAATTGAACAGAAGTCATGACAGAATATGTTAGTAGCAGTCAAAAACTTGCAATCACAAATTGATACATTGAAGTACCATTACTGATCATAATGACAAACTGATTATGCACAAGGTTAATTATTTAACAGTTAGATTGATTTTTCTCTGCTCCTTTTTGCTGGCTTTTTCTTTTCATTGAGCCAGAGATAATGCTGTGACGTTAAGGAAAGCACATGACAAATTGGATAGTTTATATTGCTGTCCACAAAAATGAGCTGCCTAAAAGAAAGATTCATATGTTAATTGTGTTCTTAACCAAAAATGAAAGTAATATTAATTATATTTTTAAAGAAAAATGCACATATACCAAAAAGAAAACTGGAAAGATTATTTTAAAGATTCTACTCTTACAAATGATAGTTTAATTAACATCAAGGATTTTATCCTCTGTATAATTGAATATAAACAATAATTAGATGTGACATGATTTGGTTCATTTGTCAATGCTTTCACTAGTAGGTATAATAATAAGTGGTTGTCATTTTATATTTTTGTCCTATTGGATGCACATTATAAGAATTCAAATATTTGTCCATTCTGCAATTGAAGAAGCTGGAGATTAATCACTTTATCTGGTATCTTCAGAAAGCTAATCCCTAAGTGTAAGACACTTCTGAGCACCATGAGCCGGGCTGCACCTATTTCCAGTCAGGTTTGGAGCGTTAGCACATCTGGTATATTGAGGGTGACTCATCCATTCCCCTCCCCCCCCCAACCCCGCCAACCCACCTATCAGCAGAAGAATCTGCAGAAAGGAGTGTAAATGGCTGCCTTAAGCAAAGAATTTCTCCCAACATCTACCCTCAATCCAAAGCTGATACCTGTAATATTTTCAAATATTACGATCCAACTTTTCTCTACATTTACTTGTCTTTGGTCAGAATAACTTTTACTCTTCTGGAGTATCTTGAAATGAAAATGCAAACTGTGACAATATAGTAATTTGGAAATGACAATTTGGAGATGTTTGTTTAAATCAATGACTCACTGGGAACTCACTGGCTCCATTGACAGCACCTTCCAAAGCCACAGCCTTGGCAACCGAGAACAGGAGTAGGGAACCCTTCTCCTATTGAGATCCATCGACAAAACCAAGCTAGGGCCACACACAGAGAAAACTGAAACTTTTGACTCAGCTGCTGCGATGGCTGACATTGCTTTTCCTCATGAAGCCTTCTTACAAATGCTGACAATAAAGATGTTGCTACTTCTAACTGTTGTTGTTAATGTCTATTACACTGGAATGCAAATAATTATTTGTCAGGGAAAGTTTTGTCAAGAATTGTGCTCACAGCAATATGTCATTCTGAATAACGATGCCATTCTTAGATTGTGCCTCCTTGAATTTGGAAAGTCGGTAGGAACTGCATGGAATGTCTCGGATCCCAGCAGATGCAGAGTATTGTATCTGACTTTCAGGTCACTATTGCTGTACAGTTCTATGTCATTGAGTTAAAGGTTCTCAGGTAGATTGGTGACTTCAATAATGAAGTTAATACTCAATACTACTTTACAGTGCTCATCGGTCGGGACTCTTGAATGAAGAATTGGCACACAAGCAACCTGATCAGATCAAATTCAAAGCGATCTATTGCTGTCTTGACTAGGGCAACTAATCCCTGCTGGGATCCAACCGTGGCTGAAGCACCAACAGTAGTAAGACCACTTCATTTTCCAAATGATAACTGAAGCCCGTGAACTGCCATAGTAACCCTCCCAAAAATATTTTCACCTTTGATGGATGCTAAAAAAAGCAAGTCCACTCTAAGCCTCAAAACCTGCTGTTATTCCACACATGAAAACCGTCAGTTGGCCTACTAAATATATCTGTTATCTGGTCAATAGCCAGAGAGTAGAACATGAAATCAGCTGCAGAATCTTCCAGAGACTTTTCGGTGTACTAAGCCACACCATTAATCTGATCTAACATGGTCCAAAGAGGCAGTCGCACACTCTGAAATGATTTAAGATTCCCCCAGAGCCAGGAAAGCTCTGGTGGTAACGATTCACTCCTTTCACAAACTTGCATTCACTTCCACAGAATAAAGTAAAACATCACAATCTACATCCACTTTCCTTTATTTTTAATGGCTGCAGTAGCCAGTTTATGGTCATTCTGTGGTAAGCCTTCTTCTCACTGAGGCCACTGCTGGTGTATCTCTGCTGGTGCTTCCTGTACCCTCAGACTGCTGTCTTCTGAAAGCCACTGCTGCTGCTTCTTCCATGGTGGGTCCCGAGTTTTCAGGTTGTTCTTGCCCAATGTATTTGCATTATTTCTTTTCCTGTGGCTCCCGCATTGTCCACACACATTTCCCCCACCATATTGGGTAATGCTGCTGTTTCCCCACTTTGAGCTTAAATGCACCTCTGTAGCAATCATTTACTCCAGGATCTTATCATGAGTCAGCTTTGTTAAATCTTGGAACAGGCTGGATGCAGCCCACGGTTCTCAGATTCCCTACCTCCTAATCTAGAAGGACAAGGACAGCAACTGCATAGAATCATCGCCACTTGCAAGTTCTCCTCTAAGTCCCACACTATCCTGACTTGGAAATGTATTGCTGTTCCATCAGCGTTGCTGGGTCAAAATCCTGGAACTCCATCTCTTTGTAAAGCAGTGTGAGTCTGCGTGCACCAAATGGACTGCAATCGGACAAGAAAACAGCTCACCACCACCTTCGCAAGGACATGTAGGGATGGGCAATAAATGCTGACCCAACCAGTGACACTCACATCCCTTGATCAATTAAAAACATCCATCTCATACATTGAAGTAATGTTACAATTAAGCGACCAGTAAGATCCAGGTCAGACCTGCAGCAAAACTGAGTTTGCAAACCAGTAGTGAGCAAAGTAGGAAAGCTATATTTTTTTTCTCATTTCTCATTCATTTTGCATCATTGCGTACTCGGACAAAAAGATTAAAACAGCACATAAACTGTGTCTTAACCTGAGGCGAGCACCCTGTTATCGATGTGTTGTTCTCATATTTCATTCCAGTGTGCAGTTTCAGGCAATTAAGGCTGTATGGCATGCATTATTGTCAAGCCCAGCTATCAAAGCACACCCTGACAGCTTGTTATTAGGATCCACATCCCAACTCACACACTGGTCTGATTACATCAGGCCTGATAGAACATCCTAATATTCAACAGAATTAGGTAGAATATAAAGGAAGGCCATTAAAGGAATGCAATTGAGTTTGCGCTGAATGCTTGTAGTGTTGTGCGCAGAGGCAGGAGCAAGACTTCAATCAATAATTGATCAGTGAACTATCTACCTATGCTCTTACCATCACATCCTGTGGGATTCTGTAAGTGTTCAAAATCTAAGACATGCTGCAAGATTGAGGATGTGGAATGTGTGGCTTCGTTTTGCATTAGGTTATGAATCAATCTTATTAGACCATTTGTTAATAAGTGCAATTTTTCTTCCAAGCTGTCTGTATTAATCCACCGACTTGTTTCTATTGACAGTATCTCTTTACTGTGTTGTTTTCACTCTTCAAAACACTTCAGCCATGATGAGAGACTGGGTTATTTTCCTTTGAGCAGAAAAGGCTGAGGGGCATGTGTGGGGGGTTGGAGTGGTAGGGATGTGTGGATGTTGCTGATTGAAGTTCTGAGGGGTATAGATAGTGAGAGATTTCCTCTAAGTGTCTGCTCCTGGTCCAACCCTCCCATAACTTCAGCCCCTTTGGACCTGACTCTGGTGTTCCAGGATGACTGTGGCCTGCATGTTTCTGCCAGCTTGATTTTCTTGCACATGTATCTAAGCAGGATACGTCTTATGTCTCTTAACAGACTTAGTGCTCACTTACTTTCTGCTTACTTGAAGACTGTTAACCCTTGTGGCTTGCATTGCTTTTTAGAGCAGAGGGAAAGTCAGGCAACTTGTCATGGTTGGTAGTACTGAGTGGTCATGAAAGTAGACATGTCACCATAAGGCACTGTGCTACACCAATGGCATGTGCCTGCAGCTTACGTGACAAACACATTTCATGTCTATCAAATGGCCATATCTCAAAGTCAAATGGGAGCAGTCCTTCGTGGGGCTAAGGGAGAATCCAGACACTCAGAGGCTGCTGCCACCATCAGTGAAGGGTCTCATTCCATTACCCTCCAGGGGGATTGACCATGGCCAGTTAGGTACTCGGTCTGACCATAGTCCAGAGTTCTGTGTCTTTACTGTCTAAGGATTGTGGCACAGTCAACCCTGCAGGTCAAGTGAAGCCAGAGAAGAGATTACAGATATTCAAAGAGGGAGCTGTCGAGATATGAGTCTAGAGTTGGACCATGCTCAGTCAGGGCTCTCCTGTCATGTCAATCCAGGTGAGTGTGCTATGGTCAATCATAGAGTCATAGAGTTATACAGCATGGAAACAGAACCTTGGGTTCAACTTGCCTATGTCGACCAGATCTCCTAAATTAATCTAGTCCCATTTGCCAGCATTTGGCCCACATTCCTCTGAACTAAACTATTCATATACCCATCCAGATGGCTTTTAACTGTTGTAATTGTACCAGCCTCCATCACTTCTTCTGGCAGTTCATTCCATTCATGTACCCAGCATCTGCATGTAAAAAGGTGCCCTTAGGTTCCTTTTAAATCTCTCTCCTCTCATCTTAAACTTATACCCTCTACTTTTGGACTCTCCCACCCTGGGAAAAGACTTTGACTATTCCTCCTATCCATGCCCCTCATGATTGTATAAACCTCTATAAGGTCACCGCTCAGCTTCTGATGCTCCAGGGAAAATAGCCCCAGCCTATTCAGCCTCTCCCTATAGCTCAACACTGTCCCTATAGCTCAAACCCTTCAATCCCAGCAAATCCTTGTAAATCTTTTCTGCACACTTTCAAGTTTAACAACATCTTTCCAATACCAGGGAGACCTCAGGGTTTGCCAAATAATGATCTATTTAGGGTTATAGCCATGAAGACTTGAGGAAAGCCAGCACTGATTACAGTGAAATAGGCAATTCTGGATAGAATGATGGGGTCACATAGAGAATAGGAGAGGACAAGAGGAGCCAAGAAAGAGAATTGTCATGGGTCACATCGATGGTTACGGTGGGCCATAAGGAAAGCAATCCTATAGCTCAGGCGGCACCTGCAAGAATAAATTGAAACATTGCCACCCTTGATCAAATGTGAACTGCGCTCAATGATACAAAATGGCTGCCAGAGCTTATAGAATTACTGTTTCTCTTTTTGGGGGAAGATTAAAATTGCTTGTGAAGCTCTGCTAGGGCAGTTACATTCATCATGGATCCATTGTTTCAGCATAGCCACGTGCCGGGCTTTAACTTGCACTTCATTGGCAGGTCATTCATTCTCCAAAGAACACATGACAATTTCAGGCCTCAAGCAAACAGGACCCACTATATTGTTCACACCAATTGCCTCCTTGTTACATCAGCTAATTAAGTATAATCACACACCAACTTAAAAAGTGCAACTTAGGTTTGCCATTTCTGAAATACATTCCACAGTTATCAACGGAAGAGGAAGACAGTGCTGCAGAGCGGCCACATTCACACACTGAATTGTAAGTATGCAACAACATGGTCTATGATGTAGAAGGTTGCCTTTTAGTCATGGTGAGCATTATCACAGTGGCTTACTGCCAGAATTCCACTCCCCAGTTTAGCATGGGGAACTCTGTCTGTGCAATATTCTTGATGAAGGGCTTTTGCCCGAAACATCGATTTCGAAACTCCTTGGATGCTGCCTGAACTGCTGTGCTCTTCCAGCACCACTAATCCAGAATCTGGTTTCCAGCATCTGCAGTCATTGTTTTTACCCTGTGCAATATACATTTCGATAAGGCTACACACCTCAGAGCTCTTTGTCATAGAAACAAAGAAACGTAGAAAATAGGAGCAGGAGTAGATGATTTGGCCCTTTGAGCCTGCTCCACTTTTCAATGTGGTCATAACTGGTCATCCAAAGCTGTACCTTTTTCCCACTTTCTCCCCAAATCCTTTAGACCTAAGTACTATACGTAATTGCTCCTTGAAAACATTCAATGTTTTGGCCTCAATCATTTTCTGTGGTTGAGAATTGCACAGGATCACTCTCTCTCTGTGATCTCAGTCCTAAATTGCGTATCCTGTATCGTTAGGCCGTGACCTAGTTCTGGATTCCCTGGCCTTTTGAACCTTTTTGCATTTACCCCTGTCTTGTTCTTTTAGAATTTTCCAGGTTTCTTTGAGTTCCCTCTCAGGCTTCTAAACTCCAGTGAATGTAGTCATAAATGATCTAATATCTCTTCATATGTTAGTCCAGCCATCCCAGGAATCAGTTTGGTAAACCTTTGTTACAATCCCTCCATAGCGACAATATGCTTCCTTGGATAAAGTGACCAAACCTGCACACAATATTCCAGGACATCCAAGTCTCATTGAATCTCCCTCTTCCCAAACTATTGCCATTCAGATAATAATCTGCCTTCCCATTTTTACTTCCAAAGTAGATAACCCTCACATTTATTGCCATTATACTCCAGCTGCTATGACAGACCATTGAGACATGAAGGCGATTTGTGAAGGCTATTTGCCCCATTGTTTCAGATATTCCCTTTCAAACATTCCTCACAGATTAACTGCTCACAATCTGACATGAGCATTACCAGGGCTTCAGTCATTGTGGTGTTGGTTCAAACTCAAAGATAATGTCATCGTGGGTAGCAATTATAGTTTAATTACAACTCTTGGGCAGACAGCGTAAATCCAGATTAAGGATGTCCGAGGCCATCGTCGCTGAACTGTTGGAGTCGATCTTGCACTCAGAAGGACCAGGGTGCAATTCCATCTCAATGGCTGTCAAGATCCAACTGTTGCCCTGAATGTTTATGCAACTGGCTTGTTTTGAGGAGAAACTGGGGGAGTTATGAGGCATCTTCCAATCCATGACCCACAGATGCATCCAGGATGTTAAAGATACTATTATCTCGCTAGCACAGCTGTTTATATATATATATAAATTCTTTCCCTGCAATAACTGCACAGAGGCCTGGTCTCATCACAAAGTCACCCTTCATTTATTAATGCACAGTACACTGGCTGTAGCCAGCCAGCTCAGAGTCAATTCTTAACTGACACGATTCTAAGTTCCTGGTTACACTTTGTCCCTTTTTCCTTCCCCACACCACCACCAAACGGTGGCAGTGCTTATTTCTCCCCAGCACCCATGTCGTGTGCGTGTAGGTGTAGGACACAGTGAAGAAACAACGAGTGCAGAAAACTTTATTCATATTCCACCACCACAAAGAAAAAGCGCCCGAGTGGCCAGTGCCCTCAGAGCTCTTTATATCCTTACTCCATGACCAAGAGAGATGGCAATGCAGAGTTCTCCACTGTTTCTGGCTTCCCTCGGGTACAGAGAGGCTATTAACATACATCTAAGTTTGCTTTGAAAGTATCCTATAACCAAATAACAGTTCATCACCAGAAAAATCTTCTGCTCCATCAACGTTCAAATTATATGCGACCATCAGTCAGATGTGAGCTAGAGGTCATTCGATTTGCCACAAGGCTCACATACCAGGAAACCCATATGTTCCTACCCACTTCAAAATCCATGGGCCATACAGGGATTGCTACTCAAGGACAAAGGCTGTCCCTCCAAACATTACTCCTACTGACACCATTACAAGACCCTCAGACTGATCGAAACAAAGATAGTCCTACTCTTCCAGCAGGGCCATGGAGGAACAGAGCATAGCTTGCCTTAAGATAGGTGTGTGATGCCTGTTTGCTTTGGTGGGACCTTGCAATATAACCGAGAAAAGGAGTCCTGCGTCACTATGACATGCAGTGTCCTCCACAAGTGGAGCAACAAAGGTGACAAAGTGCTAGATGTGGATGAAATGGGGAATCAATAGCAATCTTCTGAGAATGAAGATGAGGATCAGGATCAGAAAATGGAGTGGGAGTGACAACCAAGACAACAGAGCACGTTGTGTCATTGTTCTTGGCAGACTAATATGTGAAGGAGGCAAGTCTATAAGTGAACGATGGATGAATTACCCAGCTTTGAGTTGCAGCACAGCTCCTTGAAAAGCTGAATGATAGAATGAACCTTTCCCTCCTGAGATCTGTGGTGTTGTACTCCCATTCATAAAGTGTGGAATAACGTGTGCAGGCCTGGCCTTAGTACAATCCCTTCATACTGTATTTATCCTCAATGTTGGTGGGCGGCACGGTGGCACAGTGGTTAGCACTGCTGCTTCACAGCACCAGAGACCCCGGGTTCAATTCCCGACTCAGGCGACTGACTGTGTGGAGTTTAGGTAAAGGGGTAAATGTAGGGGAATGGGTCTGGGTGGGTTGCACTTCGGCGGGTCGGTGTGGACTTGTTGGGCCGAAGGGCCTGTTTCCACACTGTAAGTAATCTAATCTAATTGAAAGTTGTCCCCATGAGAGTGCAAAGCCTTGACACTGGTCAAGGGTCTGCAATATTTAAGATTAACTGCAGTCAAGGAGTTAGTTGTTTGTTAGAGGTGAGCTATACTTGGCCGTTAGAACTTCTTTCATTCCTGGCCTGATTAGATTACTTTCAGTATGAAAACAGACCATTTGGCCCAACAAGTCCACACTGACCTCCAAACAGTAACCCACTCCCCTATATTTACCCCAGATTAATGCACCTAACACTATGGGCAAGTTAGCATGACCAATTCACCTGACTTGCACATCTTTGGACTGTGGGAGGAAACTGGAGCACCCGGAGGAAACCCACGCAGACACGGGGAGAATATGCAATCTCCACACAATCAGCCCTGGCGCTGTGAAGCAGCAGTGCTAACCACTGTGCCACCGTGCCGCCCTGTCTGAAGAAGCTATGCATGTCACATGTGACTTGACCAAGTCTGATAGTGACAAAGAGCAGACATTTGAAAACAGCAAATGAATATATATATAAATAAAGTATAAGATAATTTATGATTGTGTGTTCCCTATGCCACTGATATGTGTTTTGTACTATTTTTCTTCCATTCCCTCCCACTATGTCTAAGTGCCGACATAAATTTCACAGCTGGGGACGGGGTGGAGGTAACCGCTCAGTGGTTGCTGTTGGAAGTCTTGGGAAGTCTTTCCTCAGAGTGTTCAGGCCTAAAGGATCCAGGTTTATTGAGAATATCTTCCGCAGATGCAGGCTTACTGGCTCCTGGGCTGGAGTGTGCAGAATTAAACATCACAGACGGGTGGGTGATATGGAGGAGAGGGGAGTGGGTAGGGGTGGGGGGGCCCACTGGGAGGGAAGGGTAGATGGGCAGGCCTCACTCCATGGAGACAACCTGTCGCATGCTGAACCCTATTGTATGAATAACAATGGTAGAGACCTCCAACGTTTGATCCAGTTTACCAACAGCCTGCAGCTCCTGTGTCTCACTGTGCATTTTGGCGAAATCACTAATGGCCAGGACAATGGGATCATTTTCTGCCTGGGGCTATGCAGGTGCCTGGTCTATGTCAGCCCTGAGTATTAAGGGCTCTATAGCATCTCTTCCTTGGCAATCTGTGGAGATACATCAGTGATGTGCTCACCAGATTGTGCTCCTGAGACTAATCTAGATGGAGAACCTACTGAGACAAAGGGCGCTGAGCTGATGGAGGGTTTAAGTGACAGCCTTGCGCGAACACTCTCTGAGCGTTCGGTGGCTTCCTTGTCAGAGGTGGAGCTGAAGCACACCATGTGGAGGTGGAGCTCAGGGCCTTTGGTGCTGCTAGTGCTTGTGTAAATGATGAGAGAGAATTACTTTTGCAGGATCAAGGAAAGCTTGTGCAGATTAAAAGTGAGTTAAAGGGAGAACAGTGCAGCAAAGCACAGCAAAGCTTGCTTACCACATCATACATTATCGTACGGTATAAAAGCCCATGGTGTAGAGAGTAGCATATTGGCATCAATGGAAAATTCTTCTAGGAGAAAGTGAGGACTGCAGATGCTGGAGATCAGAGCTGAAAATGTGTTGCTGGAAAAGCGCAGCAGGTCAGGCA
>NC_057738.1:14238807-14265875 GCF_004010195.1 Chiloscyllium plagiosum | reverse complement strand
CTCCAACCACAAGGGATGAACTCAGATTTCTCCAGTTTCCTCATTTCCCCTCTCCCCGCCTTGTCTCAGTCCCAACCCTCGAACTCAGCACCACCTTCCTAACCTGCAATCTTCTTCCTGACCTCTCCGCCCCCCCACCCCCACTCCGGCCTATCACCCTCACCTTTACTTCCTTCCACCTATCACATTTCCAACGCCCCTGCCTCAAGTCCCTCCTCCCTACCTTTTATCTTAGCCTGCTTGGCACACCCTCCTCATTCCTGAAGAAGGGCTCATGCCCGAAATATCGATTCTCCTGCTCCTTGGATGCTGCCTGACCTGCTGCGCTTTTCCAGCAACACATTTTCATTAATGGAAAATTGGCTGGTGAACAAGAAGCAGAAAGCATTTATAAATGGAGGTCTTTCAGGTTGGCAAGATATGATGAGTGGTGTGCTACAGGAATTATTAGAGTCATAGGGTCATAGAGATGTACAACATGGAAACAGACCTTTCGGTCTAACCCGTCCATGCCGACCAGATATCCCAAACCAATTTAGTCCCATCTGCCAGCACCTGGCCCATATCCCTCAAAACCCTTCCTATTCATATAACCATCCAAATGCCTTTTTAATGTTGCAATTGTACCAGCCTCCACCACTTCCTCTGGCAGCTCATTCCATACCCGTACTCTGTATGAAAATGTTGCTCCTTAGGTCTATTTTATATCTGTATATTTGTATCTGTATATCTCACCATAAACCATTGACCATCTGGTCCAGATCCTGTTGTAATCTGAGGTGACCCTCTTTGCTGTCCACTACACCTCCAATTTTGGTGTCATCTTCAAATTTACTAACTGTACCTCTTATGTTCACATCCAAATCATTTATGTAAATGACAAAATGTAGAGGACCCAACACCGATCCTTGGCACTCCACTGGTCAAAGGCTTCAGTCTGAAAAACAACCCTCTATCACCACCCTCTGTCTTCTACCTATGAGCCAGCTCTGTATCCAAATAGCTTGTTCTCCCTGTATTCCATGAGATCTAATCTTGCTAATCAATCTCCCATGGGAACCCTTGTTGAACGCCTTACTGAAGTCCATATAGATCACATCTACTGACCTTCCCATATCAATCCTCTTTGTTACTTCTTCAAAAAACTCAAGTTTGTGAGACATGATTTCCCACGCACAAAGCCATGTTGACTATCCCTAATCAGTCCTTGCCTTTCCAAATACATGTACATCCTGTCCCTCAGGATTCCCTCCAACAACTTGCCCACCACCGAGGTCAGGCTCACTGGTCTGTAGTTCACCGGCTTGTCCTTACTACCTTTCTTAAACAGTGGGACCACATTAGCCAACCTCCAGTGTTCTGGCACCTCACCTGTGACTATAGATGATACAAATATCTCAGCAAAAGACCCAGCAATCACTTCTCTAACTTCCCACAGAGTTCTAGGGTACACCTGATCAGGTTTGGGAGATTTATCCACCTTTACCCATTTCAAGACATCCAGCACTTCCTCCTCTGAAATGTGGACATTTCGCAAGATGTCACCATCTATTTCCCTACAGTGTATATCTTCCATATCCTTTTCCACAGTAAATACTGATGTAAAATACTCGTTTAGTATCTTCCCCATTTTCCGCAGATCCACACAAAGGCCGACTTGCTGATCTTTGAGGTGCTCTATTCTCTCCCTAGTTTCCCTTTTGTCCTTAATATATTTGTAAAAACCTTTTGGATTCTCCTTAATTCTATTTGCCAAAGTTATCTCATGTCCTGTTTTGCCCTCCTGATTTCCCTCTTAAGTATACTCCTACTTCCATGAAACTCTTCTAAGGATTCACTCGATCTATCCTGTCTATACCTTGCATATGCTTCCTTCTTTTTCTTAACCAAACCCTCAATTTCTTTAGTCATTCAGCATTCCCTATACCTACCAGCCTTCCCTTTCACCCTGACAGGAATATATAACAGGTTACTGCTGCTGTTTATTATTGATGTACATCACTTGGAATGAAGGAACATGAGGGATTGTTGCAAAATCTATTGACATAAGGATTGTTAGAAAAATAACTTGTGAAGCGAACATAAGGAGATTACTGAAAGATATATGGATGGTTTAAGTGAGTTAGCAACTGTGCGGCAAATGAAGTTTAATATGTTCAAATGTGGAATTGTCCATTTTGGCAGGAAGAATAAAAAAAAGCATATGATCAAAATGATGAGAATTTGCAGATATCTGCAATGCAGAAGGATCAATTAGTTCTCATGCATGAGTCACAAAAGGTTACTATAGAGGTACAATAAAGAATTAAAATAGCTAGTAGATTTTTATCCTTTATCGCAAGAGGAATTGAAAATCTAAGTAGGGAGATTATGTTTTAATTACACAGGGCTCTGGCGTGACCCTATCTGAAATACTGTGCACAGTATAGGCTATTTTATTCAATGCAGAATGTAAAAGCATTGGAGGCAATACAGAAAGACTAATACCTGGACTGGGGGGGATGATGTGATTATCTTATGAGGAAAAGTTGAACACGCCAATCTTGGATCTGCTGGGCTTTAGAAGAGAAAGAGCTGTCTGACTGAAACATTAAAATCCTGAGGGGCCCTGACAAGATTTGGAGTTCTTTGAGGATGTGACACATGCTGTCATTAAAGGGGAACTGGTGGGTGTACTGCACTTAGATGTCTGGAAGGAATTTGACAAAGTGCAAGATCAACGGTTATTGCAGAAAACAAAATCTCATCATGTCGACATGGAGAAAAAGTTTATGAATGGAGAACCAGAACTATAGGTCTCCGTTTAGAAATTAGGGCTCACAGAGATGAGGCAAATGTTTCATTCTCCCAGAGGCTCGCGGGTCTTTCAAACTGTCTTCCTGAACAGTTGGTAGAAGCAGAACTCTGGAATATTTTGAAGACAGAGTATGACAGCTAGTTGGTAAGCAAGGATATAAAAGGTTATCAGGAGTTAGGTGTGCAGCATTGAGAGGTGTAGTCAGTGAGCCTTGGCAGAGTTAGACTGGGTGCTGGCCTGAGAGAGAAGAGAGAAGCTGGGGACAGAGAGCAAAAGATCATTCTCCTTCTCCTGCTTTCTGTATAGTATATTTTACCGAGGACACAGCGCTGACACTGCTATCTTGGTCCATGCAGCTGGTGGCATTGCCTCATTCGGCAGTGCACAGGATAAAGTACAGTGCTCTCCTCTCTGCCTGTCAGCCCTGCAACAACTCCAGGTCCTTGTTGGTGAACCGATGCCCCAGTTTCCCTTTCTGGGCCATGCTGTCAGTGATGACAGTTGAGCACTGCCGTATGAAGGGTAGTGCTTGACTCGCAGTGTCTGAAGTGTTTGCAGCTCCACTTCAACATAAAGCTCCAGAGCATGAATACTGGAAGGTCCTGGTTGTTCAAGCAATTCTGTTTCTCCCTGGCCATGCAAGCCCATGGGAACGGTGCCATAGAACCCAGGAGCGTAACTAATGAGCTGAAGACCTGGAGATTGTGTGAGAAAACTCACTGTGAGCTGTGGTGGGCCATGGGTGCCATGAATCTCACTCCAAAAAAACACTTTAACTCAAAATGACAAACTGCAGCTCTTCTTTTCTGTACCTAGCCTAATGAACTGAGAGATAATGATTTAAAAAAACCTGCCAAAACCTTGCAGGTTAAGAAAAGAAATAGTGGAAAAAGTGTCAGGGTTTCCGTGATTGTTGATTTGCCATTGCCTGCTCGCTAGGTTGCACTACAATTGACCCGTTTTTTAAAAACTGCAATCTAGCTCATGTCAACAGTACTGACTTGTATTGTAGAATAAATAAAAGGCTGGTTACATACTGAAGGTGTCACGAAAAGGCACAGTGGTAAATCACAGAATATCATTCTATCAACTCAAGTAATTAATAGCAGCAGTTAATTCATCAGTGAGAGAATCATCACGGAAATGCTGACTGGTTGAATTCTTCTTGTCAGCTCTAGAACATACCATTAACAAAATAAATGCTCAAAAATGGGGAACAAATTAATCTGATTTTAATGTTGTAATCAAATCCCTGCTTGGTGTTTGTAACACCATCTAAACCTTCAACTAGATTACCACCTTGTAATCATTCCCAGGTATACACTGTTTTACATATAAGCCATCTAAACACCTTAATTCAATTACTCCCTTATAATCACTTCCAAGTACCCATTAATCTCTGCGGCCCTGAAATCTTGCAGTAAGATTGCAGTATGAACACTTACAGCGTTTGTATGAAAATGCAGTGTCCATTATGTAGGAGATCGTAAACCATTTATTTTAAGTAGGTAAGATAGAGTGCAAAGCAATTTTGTACAAATACATTAAGCATTCCACACTAGTATCATACTTCATAATTTCATGACCTATATATTAGTGTCTGAGTCCCTGACAGTTATCTGTGGTTCAGCTGTAGAACACTCAGAGGGACATAGTGGTTTCAAATCCCGCTCTGCAAACTTCAGCACAGAACCAAGATTAACAACATCTTGGCTGTGGTGCACTTCAGAACTAGCTGTAGCTGAAGGTATGTTGTACCAGTACAGGATTAGTGGTGTTGGAAAAGCACAGCAGTTCAGGCAGCATTCGAGGAGCAGTAAAATCGGCGTTTCGGGCAAAAGCCCTTCATCCAACTATAATGGTGTCCTGTGGACTTGATGGCAGTACAGCTTAGGCTATCAAATAATAAGACCGAACATCTGGTTCTCCTCAAACTCTCTGTAACAGTGTCTATTTTATCAATGTAATCTGTAACTAGTTGCTAACATGCAGTAAACTAGAAATTATTAACTGCACAAGGTTCTTCTAATCAGACCAGAAAGTGGTTTTCCTCTACCACACTAGACTAGACAAAGCAAGTCCTGTGGATCTCGACATTTAAAGTGGATGGAGGCAGCAATTTTAATCATGAGCGGAAGTGTAGACAGTGGCGTGAGCAGGCATGCCCACACAATAATCCCCTCCCCCCATTTACACACATGAAAGGAACTTCTGGTGAAAGTCTGCAATGGAACTCTGCTGGCACCTCTGATGTTTGTCCCCATGTTGTTGTAAAGGAGCAAGTCCTCTCAGTCTGTTAGTCAACCTTGTCTTCCTCAAACCATTTGCAATTTGTAGGATCTGGCTGGGTGCAGATTAGATTCCCTACAGTGTAGAAACAGGCCCTTCAGCCCAACCAGTCCACACCGACCCTCCGAAGAGTAACCCACCCAGACCCATTTCCCTCTGACTAATTGACCTAACACTATGGGCAATTTAGCATGGCCAATTCACCTGACCTGCACATCTTTTGACTGTGGGAGTAAACCAGAGCACCCGGAGGAACCCCACACAGACACAGGGATAATTAGCAACCATGTTTTAATTATTAAACAAGTGTGACTGCACTTAATTAACTGTGAAGCACTTGGTACATCCTGAGGATGTAGCAGGTGCTACATGAATAAAGTTTATTCTTTCTTATATTAATTAATATTACTTGGGCCTGCAGTCAGACAAGCACACAAACATCTCTCTTGCCTACAATTTATTGTATTGGACCCAGCTTTCAGTAACTTACAGAAGATACCACAATGAAATAATGCCATTATAATATCTTGAAGAAAATTAAGGGTTTTCTCCCTGGCATGCTGGACAATATTTGGGAGCTTGCTGTGTACAATTCTGCTGCAAGATTTCCTGCATTGCATCATTGATTAGAGCTAAAAAAAAACTTAATTGGCTGCAAAGGGATTTGAGATTTCCTGAGATTGTGAAAGGTGCTATATAAATGCAAGCACTTATTTTGGAACTCTGGAATGATACATACAGCAGGTAACATATTCCTGAATTACAACATTAGTTTTACTTCCACCCATCAGTATTATATGAAACAATGGAAGGCAAATTATTTTATATCCATACACCTTGTGAGATATTTTCATCCTTAAACCAAGAAAAACAGTTACTTACAACTTAAATCCAGAAATACAAGGTTACTCATGCACGACACATGAAAAATTGTTCATATTCTTTTAACTACACGAAAACAACCAGAGATAGTTCTTTCCTTTAGTCTAGATTAGTTTCTACTCTGGTAGTTTTTAAAATGTTTTTCACTAGCTCTTTTTGATTGTCACTTCTAAACTGATATTTTTGCCAAGTTCAAGAGTAACAACAAAGGGTTTGGACAAATGATGAGATCAAGGGACACCAACAAACTGACTGAAGATTAAGATGATAGCACGATTATTATCAGTAAGCTGCTTCCTCACTTTATCAGCAGCAGCAACCTGCACCAGATTAAATAATCATTGCACGCAGGCAAGATCTATTCTGTCTGTAATACAACTCCATGTGTACAGATTAGCTTGCAAACTCCTTTTGTTCGCTGTTCAAAGGGGCCCAGAATACTCAGTCTCCTCGGTAAACTGAGGTATGTAATGTGTTACAGAGATGTCAACCGTGGAATAATGGAAAGTGCTGACGACCCTTATATCAAAAGAACAATTTTGCACAGTGTCCTCCAGGAATCAGGTTTGACTTAGTCCAGAATGATTAGAGTGTGCAGCAGGGCATGACAAACAGCAGTTCAGTCCTTCTTTTCAATGTTTTTAAAAGGAGTGTACTTTACAGGGAATATAGGAAAAGGTAGAATTGTAATTAATTTCTCTTCATTTTGGGAAAAATTTGATTGGCTACTTTTGTTCTTGTGGGTGTCAGATAATTTGAAGAATGATATCTTACAAAACAGTGCCAAGTTTATTGATCTTTCAGCAATGTCTATATGTTTAAATAGAAACTGAAGTCCATCGAGGTGTACGAATAGAGCACCATTCTGCTATGCAAAGCTCAGGTTTTACCAGGACCCTTCAGCTCCTGACCTCATTGCAACTATGGTTCAAACATGGTCAAAAGAGCTGAATTCCACAGGTGAGGTGAGAATGACAGACCTTGACAGCAAGGCTGTATTTGATGGAGTGTAGCATTAAGGAGACCTAGAAAAACTAAAGACAAAAGGAATCAGGGGATATCTCTCTGCTGGTTGCAGTCATACCTGGTGCATAGGAAGATGGTTGTGGCTATCGGAGGTCGATCATGTCAGCCCGAGGATATCTCTGCAGAAGCTCCTCAGAGTTGTGTTCTAGGTCCAACCAGTCCTCATCTGCTTTATCAATGACCTTCCCTTCATCATAAGGTCAGAAATGACAATGCCAACCCAATGTTCATGCAACACAATTACCAGACAATGACCTCCTCCAAAGAGGGAATTTAATCATCACCATTGATGGCATTACCATCATTGAATCCCTCACTATCAATATCCTGCGGAGTTACCATTGACCAGAAGCTGAACTGGACTCGTCATATAAACATGATAGCTACAAAAGCAGGTCAGGGGTTAGGCGATAGATACCACACGTCCTGACTCCCCAGAGCCTTTCCAGCATCTACAAGGCACAAGTCAGGACTTTGATGGAACATCCTCACTGTCTGGGATGAGTGTAGCCCCAAGAACTCTGAAGAGGCTTGACACTATCTAGAAGCCCACTTGATTGGCACCACATCCACAAACATTCACTCCCTCCACCACTAATATTCAATAGCAGCAGAGTGCAATATCTACAAGATATATTGCAGAACTTCACCAAAGATCCTTAGACAATACCTTCCAAACTTACAACAAATGCCATTTGGAAGGACCAGAGCAGCAGATCCATGGGAACAACAATATTTGCTAGTTCTTTTCAAATCCAGTCAGCATCCTGACTTGGAAATATAAGATTGTTCCTTCATTGTGTCTTGGTTAAAATCCTAGAACTCTCTCGCTGGTGGCTCTGAGGGCGTCTGTATACCATATCAACTGTAGTACTTGTTTCAAGAACAAGGAAGGATGGGCAAAAAATGCTGGCCCAGTCAGCAACACGCCCCAAAATTGAATAAAATAAGTAAAGAAAATACAAGCAAAGTGAGTGGACTGTTTATAAGTTGAGAATTTTTTCAAAGCTATTATAGACAATTAAAGATTTTGCTGGTGTAAATGGTGAGAAACCTGTGTAGTCTGAAAGAAAATGTTGGAGCTAGGCCAACTGGGAATAGTCAGGAAACAGTTCTTCTCAAGAAGTGTAGTGGAAAACTGTCCCAAAAACCTGCTGATATAAGGTTAATGATATTTCCAGATTTGACAGTGATAGCTATTGTTGTAGACCAGGGTATTCGAAAGAATGGAATCAAGGTGGATAGATGGGAGTAAAACATCAGGCATGATCCAATTAAATGTTTGAACAGGCTTGAGTGAGTGAATGATCTCTCCTGTATATTTGTCCCAATGTTCCTTCCCATGTTCTGATCTACTTGCAGCATTTGTAAGTGAAGAGTATTGTAGGTGCCTTAATATCACAGGACATCGCAGGAAATCAGTTGGAGGAGGATCATATTCCCGTGACAGCTGACCGTTGATTTTCCTCACCATGTGACACTATACAGCCAAATCCCAAAGATGAAAATTGGTATGGTCTTCCTTAGTTTGGCCTCTCATTGTCACTGTCACAAACAGTAAAGTTATGAAAAGACACTAATGCAGAACCCGATGGAAATAAGGAAAGCCTTGCATTTGTGCAGAATTTTAAAAGCTCACTTTTTCCCAAAGCACTTTGCAAGGAAGTACTACATTGGTTGTAGTATACTGAGTATTGCAGTGTAAGAAATAGAGCAACCTATTTGCGCACAGCAAAATTCCATAAACACAACCAAATCACATTTCAGATAATCTGTTTTCATGATGTTGGTTGCTGATAAATATTGTCCAGCACCTTTTGAGAAGCCCCCTGCTATTCTTCCAAATAGTCCACATGCAAAGGCATTAGAACCAGCTAGACGTACCAATTCCAGATCACCGGCCTGTGAACACGAAGGATGGAAAACGTCAGCCTTGGTCAAGATGCCCTCATCATGACAGAATAGCAAATAACACTCACAGATCTGGTGTGTCTATGTATGTTGGTGGGCTTGGTCTGTTTCTCAAACAGTAAAGGCGAAAATGGGTATTGCAGATGCTGGAGATTAGAATCAAGATTAGAGTAATGCTGGAAAATCACAGCCGGTCAGGCAGCATCCAAGGAGCAGGAAAATCGACGTTTCGGGCAAAAGCCCTTCATCAGGAAGAGCTGAAAGGTTTTTGCCCGAAACGTCGATTTTCCTGCTCCTCGGATGCTGCCTGACCCACTGTGCTTTTCCAGCACTACTCTAATCTTGTCAACCAGTAAAGGCTTCTCAGCTAATTTCTAAAGGAGGCAAGGGAAGATAATCTGGCTGCTCACTTGAGTGTTCAAGATCCTTGGCACTATTTGGCAGAAGAGTCACTATTTGGCAGAAGAGTCTTCAAACCATTACTTTATCCCTCAATCAGAAGCAATAAAACAGATTATTTGGCTCCTAGCTCAGTGCTGTTTGTGGGATCTTGCTGTGTGCAAATTGGCTACCTCTTTCCGCCACATTGCACCTTGACTGCATATCAAAAAAAACACTTTAATCGCTGTGAGGTACTTAGAATGCGTTGAGGACATGAAAGGGTGCTATATAGATGCAAATACTTTATTTCAATTACCCATGTGTGAAAGGAGAAACTTTAAAACTCTATTGGAATCGAGAAAAGGAGCGTTCTGAGGTCAGCATGACAACTCCTTGCCAATGTTTAAACAGCCCAGTCAAAAGCCGTTCTGGATCAGCCAGCTTGGGTTTTGCAATTGAACGAGAGTAAGCTTGCTTTCTTTTCAAAGGTCTGATTGTTTCTTGCCGCTGCATTTTGATTCAGGGCGCATTTTCTGTGTTTACAAGCTGCAGAAATTTACGTGAAATGTCTACGATGGAGTTAAACTGTAACTAGGAGTGCATGTAATGAAAACCACCAGGTCAAAACAAAACTCAAACAGCCTGTCGAAAGGAAACACCTGCCTTCCTATGTTGCAGACGGCAGCCAGTCGGTCGCCGGATCAGCTTGTTTTCTTTCACGCTGTGTCAGCTACACCCTTGTCTGAAACGGTTAGGCTTTTGTTTTAGGCCACCAGTGCGCCATCCCAAAACATGGGCACTGCCTGAAACCCAGTACACATTCAGGGCATTAGTCAGCCGGACTTTGGTAAGATATTCGTCAGTGGACGCTGCTGATTGCCATCTGCCTGAGACACTAGATGGCAGTAGTGCACCAACCTGTGGCTCGACAGGCCTCACTCATCTCCCCATCCCCCACACCCTTGTCTACATCAACCAGAACAAGAAAGGGAACAGCTGATCTGAGCTTGACCAACCCAAGACAGCTTAGTTCACTATTTTCCAATCCCCAGTAATGCTCTCAGTTTGTGCATAGATTCTTGCTGACCTGGGCTTTACTGTTCATGGTGGTGTCATTATGTACGGTGGATAAAAGGAGAGGCGGGTGGGGTAAGATCCATAAACTTAAATCAGCAGCTTTTCATGGGATTCTGACAAATTTATGTGACTTGGGAGACCTAATAACCATTAAGGGAGAAGACGAAATATCTTTCTGTGGTAGAAAAAAAAGTGTTGCATAAAATCATCTGTTCACTTCATCACAGTGTAACCTAGTACCGAAGGCTGAGAGCCAGGCAAGTAAAATCAATGCTGCTTCTCAGTAACTGCGTGCCCAGCTTTTAAAGAAGAGTGAATTGTTTCTGCTACTTCACCTCCTGCCTGCTCCACTCCACTACAATCCAGTTCAACAATCCAGGGCTCTGTTAGCAACATTTCACTGTTGATTCATAGGTTTGTGGGCTAACACCCCACTGTTAAAGTCATGGAGTGGAATCTTACCCTGGGTGGCATGGGTGGCAAAATGAGTGGTAGAATTGGGCACGGTGGCTCAGTGGTTAGCACTGCTGCCTCACAGCACCAGGGACTCGGGTTCGATTCCAGCCTCGGGCCACTGTCTGTGTGGAGTTTGCACATTCTCCCCGGTTCTGCATGGGTTTCCTCCGGGTGCTCCGGTTTCCTTCCACAGTCCAAAAATGTGTGGGTTAGGTGAACTGGCCATGCTAAATTGCCTGTAGTATTAGGTGCGTTAGTTAGGGGTAAATGTAGGAGAATGGGTCTGGATGTGTTGGGCCGAAGGGCCTGTTTCCACACTGTAGGGAATTTAATCTAATCAAGAATTGGGCAAGATGTTTGGCAAGGCCCATTTTGACAGTGAGACCATTTTGCCACATTTTGTACAATTTTCTCAATGAGTGTGTGGAGATTCTCAGTAGTCAGCAGAGAGTTGCTAGTTTGTGATCATTATTGCTCATTTAAATGACTTGCTAACAGCCCAACCTCGCCATGGATTGCAATCTGATCAAACGCACTGCCCTTTGGAACACTTGGCATGAAAACCAGAGGGGATTCTTGGGCGGGTTCAACTCAGCGCCCCCTCACGATGACCTCTGTCTCACTCACGGACGAACTGCAGTGCAATCCATCAGCACCAGCTGCAAGTAGCCTTCCACCATGGACATTGCCATTCCACTTTCATTGCCTCCATTCTGGCATCCACCAGCATGCTGGTACGATGCCCTGCAGGGGCAGACTTATCTTGCAAGGCACCCCAGCAATCAGCACTGGGCCAGACAGGTTGAGAATCCTCTTGCCAGATCCAAGTAGTTGCTTCTCAGCCTGAAGTTCCAAGGGTTGGAGAGAGGGGTTCGGCAGGGTTAAGGCTGACAGCATAGCCCTCTGCGCAGTATTCTGAGTATAGACTGTGTAGGAGCCTCTGTTTTTCATGATAACACCCTGTCTCAGGCTTCTCCATGCACCACTGGGCATGAAGCTTTCCCCATGACACTGCATTGCCCTGGGATGTTATCTCTGGCCAGGCTTGGAATCTGGTAGTGTGACCCCCTTGGCCAGTCAGCAGGAAATGTCCATCCCACCATCCCATCCACCAGCACCACAAGGAACCAGTCTGCAAACCAAGGAGCTAACTCCGCTTCATGCGCCAAGAATCTTATTGAAAAAGATTGCCAAAAAAATTGGAATATTCAGTCCAAGACCACAAGTACCACATCATGTTGAGGCTCTCAAGGACAACTCTCGTCTGACAATCCCAGTGCAGTACTGAGGGAATGGTCTACATTGTCAGGGGTGCAGAATTCAGATGGAGTGTTAAAATAATGCCTTGCTTGGCCTCTCCTTTGGAATAGATCATAGAGTCATAGAGGTACGCAGCGTGGAAGCAGACCCTTCGGTCTAACTCATCCATGCCAGTCAGATATCCCAAATTAACCTAGTCCCTTTTGCCAGCGTTTGGCCCCCACCCTTCTAAATCCTTCCTATTCATGTACCCATCCAAATGCCTTTTCAATGTTGTAATTGTACAAGTCCCCACCATTTCTTCTGGCAGCTCATTCTCTACATGCCCCACATTCTGTGTGAAAAAGTTGCCCCTTAGGTGCCTTTTAAATATTTCTATTCTCCTCTTTCCTCAAATCGATGCCCTCTAATTTTGGACTCCCCTATCCTGGTGAAAAGACTTTGTCTATTTATCCTATCCATGCCTCTTATGATTTTATAAACCTCTATAAGGTCACCCCTCAGCGTCTGACACTCTAAGGAAAACAGCCCCAGCCTGTTCAGCCTCTCCCTATAGCTCAAACCCTCTAACTCAAAATTTTTATAATTTTTTTCTGAATCTTTCCAGTTTAACAACATCTTATCACATGGAAGAGTGGGGAAGTTACTCCTGGGTGTACTAACTATCTGAAAAATTAGCCCCGTGTTTCCTAAATTCCATCTGTGGGTGCACTTTTCCAAAATCATTAAAGGTAATGCATAAATGCAAATTATGTTTCATTCAGGAAAAATAAACCAACAACTTTTTTGACTTCTCTGGTATTACCATGACTTGGGGAAGCTTTATGTCTCATTTCTTTGAAATTGAGATTTTGGAAAACGATGGCTATATTTAAATAACAATCTTAAGAAAGGGGTGTCGATAGTAGTCATGATTCGGAGATGCCGGTGTTGGACTGGGGTGTACAAAGTAGTGTGCTTCCAATTAAACCTGTTGGACTATAACCTGGTGTTGTGTGATTTTTAACTTAAGAAAGAGCATGGTTTGAAGAGACATTTATGTGCTTTGATGGTAGCGTGTTCCACTCAATCGTAATCGTTTAACAATCAATTTACACAGCCATCCTTATCATGAATTAATTTAAAGGTTTAGATTTAAGAATCCCCAAGAGAAAGTCCAGTAACTTGGATTCATGTAGCAACTTTAATGACAGAAAAACACATCACAGGACTTTATTCAGATGGAAGTTGCCATCAAATAAAAGAGGGATAAACTAGGGAAGGTCACCACAAGTTTAGACAAAGGAAGGGATTTAAGGAATATCTTAAAGGAAAGGAGAGAAATGGGGAAAGGCAGAGAGTCATAGAGTCATAGAGATGTACAGCACAGAAACAGACACTTTGGTCCAACTCATCCATGCCGACCAGATATCCCAACCTAATCTAGTTCCATTTGTCAGCACTTGGCCCGTATCCCTCTAAGCCCTTCCTATTCATATACCCACCCAGATGTCTTTTAAATGCTGCAATTGTACAGTCTCCATTACTTCATCTGGCAGCTCATTCCATAAGCTTTGGGGGGGCCTTTGAGAGCTTAGTGCCTGACTGGCTGTAGGTTCGGCTGCCAAGAGAGGAGCAAAGGGAGCAGGCAGCGTACCAGAATTGAAGGAACATGGTGTTCTTGGAGCTCAGTTGGCTGGGTGGCTGGTTTGCAATGCAATTCTTACACTAGCTGAGGTTACCGTGAAGGACTCTCCTTTTCAACCTCTCCCCTTACCTGAGGCATGGTGTACCTCTGGTTAAATCATCACTAGTCATCTCTCTCAAATAAGAGAACAGCCACAGTCTGATAAGATTATGGTGACTTTAACTTTTATAGGCCTGGATCGTGTTCAAGTATACATGAGAAGGAGGGGGGTTTGAACATGATTTGAATTTGAAATTCTTGCCAAGCCCATGAACAAATGAGGTCGATGATGGTGCTTGAATAAAATCTAGAAAATAATGCAGCCCTTAGGGGAAGGGTACTAATGGCTCAGTGTATCTCCAGTTGGATGGACAGGAATTGATAGTTAATGATTGCTCTACTAGAAGAAAGTGAGTGGATTAACAGGCAATTTGAAGGGATTGTTAAGATTCAACTGCATCGTGTGGTGCTGGAATCATGTAGAAAGTACAAAAGATAAGGAGACCAGGTTTCCTGACCCAAATAACAGTAATGAACCAGTTGGGTGTTTGCAATGTTCCAGCAGCTTCATGTTCACTTCATGGTTAACATTTTATTCCAGGTTTTGTTTTTGGCCTTTTTTAAAAGTGAATAAACTTGGTTCAAAATCAGAAACTGCACTAGTTGGATTTGAATTCACATCTCTGATGGCAAGCCTGGTGACATAATCATTATGCTACTGTACCCTTGAACAAATAAATGCTGGTAGACTGTGAAAACATGTTATAATACAAAAATAAATTCCCAACATTAGTCGACTCTTGCTGCTCAGCTCAAATAAACCTTAGTTCATAGCTCTGCCCTCTGGAAAAAATCTTTAAATTAAACTGCGGGAGTAGAATTGGGGGCACAGGTTCAAACAAGAAAAGGATACTGTTCGGACAAATTATTCGAAAAATCATGCAGACAGAAAAGCACCATTCAAATGTGCCTGCGCTGCCTCCTTGTAAGAATTATCCAATTAGTCCCATTCACCTGCTCTTTCTGTACAGCCGTGCACATGTTTTTCTTCTGAACCAGTTTGCTTTTGTAAATTGTGATTTAATCTGCTTCCACCACCATTTTAGGCAATGAATTTCAGCTCATATCATATTGTTACCCTAAAATGATTTCTTTTTTCTCTTCTTTCTTTTTGTTCCTTTTAAATCTTTTTAGTGGAAACAGTTTATTCCTTTTCCCTTCTGTCCGAACACTTCACAGTTTTGAATACCAACGTTATTTCCCTTCTATATTTTTCTTCATATGAAAAGGACAACTTCATCCTTCATTAACTGCTGGTGCAAAGCTCCACCTCTATGATCAAACCTGCCTTTTGTTATTTCCCTTTTACAACTGGCTAACTGAAGAATAAACCCTTAAAGGGACATTGTAACAACGAAATGAATTTCAACGGAAACTTAGCAAATTAAAGTAAAATCCTGCGGGGAGCCATTGCAACCACAGACCGTGCAGTGTTACAGCAGGCCTCTCAAGGGTCATATATAACACTGTAAGGAATATGAACAAGAGTAGTCCATTCGGCTCCTCCAGCCGACCCCACCATTTATTGGATTATGGTTGATCTGATATTTCTTATTTCCACTTTCCTGCGCTTTTCCCATAACCCGCGGTTCCCATACTGTCACTATGACAATTAGGCAGGGCCTGTCCAGTACAGTATCCATGAATATTAATGAAATTCACTTTTGACCTTTCAAGAAAATGGAACGGACTTCCAGATAGCACAGCACAGGCACAAGTTAGGGTATTTAAGAAACAATTGGATGTTACAATAGACAGAGCAATGTGAGGATTGCTATTTTTAGCCTGTGATGTTTTGAAGGCTGGAATAACGAATAATGGTTATACAGTAGTCCCCACCCATACTCAAAGGGGGACATGTTCCCTATCCGAAACCATGGATAGGAACAAACCCATTCATTTAAAGTGGAAATTTACTGTGGCCCGAACATATTATATGGAACATCCCAGAACCAGGGACCGGGGGCTGTCGGGGAGGTAAATTGCGGGTACCCGGATACGGGTTTTGCCCTGTATTTATATTGTCCAAATGCTGGGTGGAAACAGAGGACAGGATGACTATTTAAAATGGAGTCCTAGTTAATACAATTAACTTTGACTACAGTATTAGCAGGATTCATAACTATTTATTTAAATATTTTTTAAAAACTATAGATCCCATTGTGGATTAAAATAAGTGTGCTTAACCTCTTCCTGCTCTTTAGCAGTATTAACGAATAAGACCATTTACTGTAATCCAGTCAATCTCTGGAAGTGGAATAAGTTCCCTAACATAAGAATTACTTGATGAAGAAAAAAGCAAAGTTCTACCATTATGGTGGTTGAAGAGTCCAGTGGTAATGGAGCTGTTGTCCAATTACTGCAATCAATCTCTATCAATTAATCTACAACAGACCCAGACAGTGAAGGAAATCTCAGTGATGAACAGCTTTAAGAATCATAGTTCCAAAGTTTCCTATTTCACACAAGCATGGTATACTTAACACGTGTCATTTCTCATATTTTACAAATCACATGAAGGAGCCAAGCCTTCCCCCATGGACTAGTTGTGGAAAAGTCATGCACTTACTCTTCATAACCGTTTTTTTTATTTAGCAGCATTCAAGACACAGAAGAAATCTCCCCTCAAAAAATTACCTGTGGACATGGCGGTAAAAGAAATTTGTATAATCAAACTGGAAAAATAGATAAGGATCATTAAAGTAATTTAATGTCTGCATTTGTTGTTGTAAATACCCCAAAAGTACTACAAGACTGCACAAATATTATAAAACAGAGCATGTGGTCCTGATCTGTGCAGAGAAGTAAGATTCGATTTATTAACTGATACTGCACAGTGTGCACGAGACAACACAAAGATCTTTTATTCATAATGGTAGTGAGTCAAGTTGGAGAGGTGAAAAGTCAAGGACAATTTAAAAATTGCTTGAGGACTTTTAATCTAAATTGTTGACCTTATTATCCTTACCTTTGCTGGAAATTTTGTGTTTCTACTATTACTCCGAGACTAAATTGTGCCAAATGTTTATGTTGTGTTCTGTTTTTATGCAACTGCTACAGCACTCGACAGTTACGAGCGAATTAACCCATGTGCAACACAGGCACTTACATTTTCATCCAGGGAATGGCAGAAAACAGTGAAGGAACCAAGTCACATGACCGGGAAAAGAGGAATCATGGATGGGAGGGGAGTAAACCTAAGCATGAACATACATGGGGAAGATGAGAATGAAGATCTTGGACAGCATGGAAATTAAGGCTGCTATACACTAAAACTTTCAATCCATTTGTCTTGGGGGTAAAAAGTGACTTCTCTCTCTGAACAGCTATTTCTTTGACCTCTGAGTATGTTTATCATCATCTGAAGTCAGAGAGAGCACAAAATCAAGAAAACAATGTTGATAGTGCGCATCAGATCAGAGTGAGACAGGCTCTCTGACCTATCACCTTCATCCCACCCCCATCCACCACCCTTCAGGCACTCTGCCTGTATTCTTGATGAAGGGCGTTTGCCCGAAACGTCGATTTTACTGCTCCTCAGATGCTGCCTGAACTGCTGTGCTCTTCCAGCACCACTGTACTCCAGAATCTAGTTTCCAGTATCTGCAGTCATTGTTTTTACCTCGGCTATTAGGTCAGCCAGTCCATGTTAATATGGCAGCAAGGAGCTGGAAAGGAGAGTCGTGGAAAAAAGGAACCAAATTAAAAGTGTAGGATCATTATACAGAAATGCTTTCACTCTTATGTGGTGTTGGAGGTAATTTAAATCTTTTTATTATAATCACTGTTGCTACTTTGGTGACAGTTAGGGAAGGGCTTTTTTCTGTCTCTTTTTTTCCAGTTAGAATCATAGAATCCCTACACTGCAGATGCAGACCACTCCACCCATCAAATGCACACCAATCCTTCGATAAGCATCCCACCCAGATCCACGCCCCTACTCTGTCCCTGTAACCCTGCATTTCCCATGGCCATTTCACCAAATCTGCACATCTCTGGACTGTGGGAGGAAACTGGAGCACCCGGAGGAAACCCACACACTCATGGGGAGATTGTGCATACTCCGCACAGACAATTATCCAAGGGTGGAATCGAACCTGGGTTCCTTGCGCTGTGAAGCAGCAGTGTTTGCCACTGACCCACCATGCCACCCTCTGCCCCTTTTAGACAATGAGACATATAGGGTATTTTATCCAGATCGCCATTTTCCATGTATGAATTGAGACAGATTCTGTTTGTCAACCTGCTGAGCACATTACAGGCTAATCTCCTGTTGTTAGCTGGAGTTGATTTTCACTCCTTTGTCTGGCATTAATGGGAAGCAATCACCTCAAAGATAGGTCTTACCAGCTTGTTAGCATTGGCATTGCCATTAGCTCCATTTTAAAAAAGGTCTTGGGTGGCATAGTGGCTCAGCGGTTAGCACTGCTGCTCCACAGCGCCAAAGCCTGGTCTCAATTACAGCCTTGGGTGACTGTCTGTGTGGGCACCTTGGAATGGATGGTGAATGCTGTTTCAACCAGTGACACCCATAGCCTGTGAAGGAAAAAAAATGGAAAAGGTGTAAATTTACACGTTAAAGCTTACCTGACTCTCTCCAAGTCCTAAGATGAGGAGTACATAAACTCACTGTCCTACCTCACTCTGGAGCGCAGTAAAAACTGGAGATGAAATGGGAATAAGGCAGAGTAGGTCATTAGATGCAGTAATTGTAACACCAGCATGTGCAATTCAATGCTTCACAGCCAGTCAAGTACTTTTGAAGTATGGTTACTGTTGTTACATAAAAAATGTAAGAACCATTAAAACTCAGTGAGGTCCCATAAACAAGTAATGAAATCAACTGATCTATATTTCATATGTTGGTTGACGGAGAGAAAGTTTTTGTGGGACAACACGGAGAACTCTCAGATTCCTTTTGAATTCTGCCCCAGGATTCATGTGAGAGAACGGACAGACCCTTGGTTTAGCATAACATCTGAACATGATACCTCCTACTGTGAAGCACTCCCTCATTATTACACTGGAATGTCACCCTAGATTAGTGGGACTGTTGGAGAGGTAGCATTGACCCAGGGATCTACATACTTATGTTTAACACTGGTACCTAAAGATACCAGGGAAGAAACTGTACAGAGAAATTCAGAAAGCAATGTTTTCAGTGTTAGGATTTTTTATTTCATATTGCAAATGAGACTCCTTTTGTTCAAACAAAGAGGCTGAGTTTGTGTAAGGAATAAAGTGTAAAATCTCTCAGCCCTTTTCCTGCATCTTTTGTTTAAGGCTAAAAGAAAAGACATTTTTTGAAGAGAAAATATCTCCATAATTATCAACCTTTTCCAATTGCTGGAACATTCGATTATAATTTCCTCTTTGTCGATGCGGTCCTTAATTATGCAGTTGTCTATTCATTTTGAATAATTGGAAGACGGTGCTGGGTGAAGCACTGAGAAAAGAGATGGCAATTTCTATTGCAGCTTGATAATCACTTTAAATGGATGCTCAGCTCAAATAGGAACAAAAATTAACCTACATGTACAGGAAACAAAACAGAAGACATTTTCCGATAGCAAAGCAAATAGACTGGAATCAGCAAGGAGAATGGCACACAATTGGAAGCCTGTTTCGTCCCTGAAGGGAAACTGCAATGGTTTTTGTCATCTTGTGTTGAATATATTGAAGCAGGCAATACCAAATGCCACAAAGTGCTCACAGCAATTTTTTTTTAGTAAAGTTCTTCGATGCATTGCCATTAGTCAGTCTGACTCTCAGCCTGACATCACAAGGGCAGCTGCATCTGACTAGACTTCCAGACTTCAACGCTCATATAAAGAACAATGTCCCAGCAGGTCATCTATGTCAGTGGGGCAGATTCAGCTCATCAATTTGGGATTTGAAACCTGCAATGACTTCTAATCTGGCTCTCAACCCCAAATTGAAGATTGAGGCCTATGGCGATGGTCTCAAGGATAGATCAATGTCGATAGTAATAGAGTCAAGATGAAAAAAAATGACTGCTGGGGGGCTGTAAATGTTCCCTCAAAGCTTCCTTGGCCAATGTGGCTCCATTTCATAAATTTTTTAAAGCCATGGCGAAATATCTTTTTACAATATCAACTGCAATCATTTTATTATATGTCGGCTAAAAGTGAAACATACTACGGTCTGATTAAATTTGCTTTTCTTGTACATATGACCACAACGAACTGAAATCAAAAACAACAGTTTTTTTTCCCCTTATTGAAAACTGCTGTTAAAATAGGTTCATGTGATGTGACTGGGAGCTTAATTAACCTATGATCTGTTCATGGCCATGAAACATTGACAATGAGGGGACTGTCTTTTATTTTAGTTTGACTTAAAACTCAGAGTAACAAATGATAAATTTTCATGAGTTACATTTTTTAAATCCTCAGTTATTTTGAAAATGTCATTGACATTGAATTAAATTTAAAGTTTATGGCTTCATTATTTGTGACTCGGATTGATTAGGAGCACTCCTACCTTTAGGTTGGATGGTTATCGGTTCAAGCATGTTGCTTTTCGTAGGACAAGGAAAGGCAAGAGGAGATTTACTGAAGATGCTCAAAATGACAAAGAGGTTTGATAACACAGCTACAGACAACTTGAAGTATCAGTGACTAGGGAAAAAAATAAAGTAATGGACAATAGAACCAGGGTGAGATGTAGTTGAGATAAAGATGAAGTGGGGTACACCTTTCTTGCAGCACATTGTGCTGATTTGGAATGAACTGATCAAAATGGTGATGAAATCAAATCCACTAATAACTCTAGAAAGGGTATTAGACAAGAATTTGAAGGGATAGGTTTGCTATGGAAAATAGAGGAGATTAGAACGATTTGGAGAGCCTGTGTGATTTTATTAAGATTCTAAAGTTCCACTCCAAAGGCTTGGGCATGTAGTTTAAGCTGACATTCCAGAATCCTGCTGGAAGAGTGCTCCACTGTTGGAAGTGTTGTCTTTCAGAAGAGATGTTCAGTGATGGTTTCTTCTGCCTCTCAGGTGGGATGAAAAGAACAGGAGAGATTTCCATGGTGACATTGGTGACCATTAGTCTCAGTCACCTTGTTGCGAGGGCACCATGCATCAATGTGTCTCTTGGCTGGTTCACAGCCCATAAGGGGCCACTGGTTGAGGTGCTGTGGGGCTAAAGAGCTGCTAGCTCTTTGGTTATCTGTCTTGGAGGCAGAATCCCACCCCTCGAGGTGCATTAATTGAAATATGGGCATAAAATCTGGCTGTGGCTCCCTTAAATGGTTGAGTTAGGTTGCCCCAGGCTATCACTTAGGCTCCCTGCCCTGGCAGGATCCAGCCTCAAATATCAATGCAGTCTGATTGTTCAGGTGAGCTCTACCAATGGACAGGATGAGCTTCCAAACCAATGGGACATCTAATTTCTTTGTCATTAGTAGCATGTGGCACAAAAGAAATAGGAGAAAGTGAGGTCTGCAGATGCTGGAGATGGCGGCGGAAGAATTGTTCGGTGTCACTCCGTGTATTGAATTCATTGACCCGAGAACGTGTGGGAACGAAGGTGAGACCTCTGCTGAGGACAAAAGAAATACCCATGAATTGCAAATCACTACAACTTACTAGAGAATTAGTGCTCCATCACTAGGCTCACAGAAAAGGGTGGTCACTTTAAACATCCCTGTGAATGTTATGAAATTGTTGCATTTGAGTATTAATTATTCATTTACTTTCCACAGCAAGTGAGGGATAAAACTTAAATGCTCTTACTTTTTAATGTAATGCGCAACATTTATTGATTTATGAGTTGTGGTTTTGTTGGCTGGGTCAGCATTTGTTGGGCATTGTTTAGATTAGAGAGGTGCTGAAAAAGCACAGCAGGTCAGGCAGCATCCGAGGAGCAAGAACATCGACGTTTCGGGCAAAAGCCCTTCATCAGGAATGGCCTACTTGTCATTTGTCTATTTGTTGCCTATTTGTTGGCCATTTCTGATTGCCCTTGGGATAATGGTGGTGAGGTGCCTTCTGAAACTGCTGCAGTCCATGTGCTGTAAGTAGTCCCAAAGTGCTGTTAAGGAGGGAGTTCCAGGATTTTGACCCAGTGACAGTGAAGGAACTGTAGCACCATGATTAGTAATGACTTCAGATGCTGGGCTGGTTGCTTATTTAGAAATATCCAAGTATTTGTATTTGTTATCCTACCTCAGATACTATTTGGTGTGCAGTTTTGGTAGATCCCATCATGTATCTCTTTCATTCTCCTCTGTTTTTGAAGAAGAATATCCTGTGTCTCAGAAAGGTTGGACAATGGGTTGCTGGGCAAGAGTATTTGCACTTGCCTCCCGAGCATCAGATTTGCTGGGGTTGGGTAATCCCTTCTCCATTGGTGTTGCAAAAATGTAGCAATGGAATCCAAAAATCTTGATTTGTTGCTGAGCACTAATTGATCATTGATATACCACAGATCTATTAGGCCACTTGAGCATGAGTAGTGTGGTGACAGTACGAAATGAGTCATTCCCCACTTGATATGTATGTCTTGAAATGGTTTGCCAGTGAACTGTGATCCATTGTCCGACACTATCTGATATGGTACATTGAATAAATTGAAAATGCCACTCATCATGTCAGGGACTTCCACGGTCATTATCTTGCTAAGTTGTCAAATAATGGATGACGTGGAGAAGTAATCCATCACAAGGGTATAAACTTTTTTGTGCACTATGAATATGTCTGTTTCTAAATTTGTTCAAAGAATGAATGGAACATTATGTGGATGCAAAGGCTTCCTCTACTCCCTCTCTCTCTGAGTTGTTACATTTGGCATTTCTCCCATTTATTTGTGAGTTACTGCAAAGCAGCATCATTGGTCTTGAATCATTAACTTTGCTTTCTCTGTGTAGTTGCTGCAGACCTGCTGAGTTTCTTTAGCAATTTCCATTTTTGCTCCAGGACTCTTGTCCACCTTTCTCTCCACGGCCTTTAATCCTTTTAGCCCTAAGAATTATGTCTAATTTCTTCTTAGAAACATTTATTGCTTTGGCCTCAACCATTTTCTGTGGAAGAGAATTACACCGTGCTGATCATCTATCTCAGTCCTGAATGTCTGTTCCTTGTATCCTTAAGCTATATCTCCTGGACTCCCTGGTCATCAAGAATATCCATAACCATATGTAAGCTGTTAGAATTCTGGAGGTTTCAGTGAGATTTCTCCTCATTCTTCTAAACTCCAGTAAATGTAGTTCTAACTGATCCGGTCTCTCTTCATATATCAATCTTGCTATCCCAGGAATCAGTCTGGTAAACTTTTGTTCAATCCCTCTATCGCTAGAATATCTATCCTCAGATAAGGAGACCAAAACTAATGCAATACTCCAGGTGCGGTCTCGCCAAGGCTCAATACACTTGCAGAAGCATATCCCTGCTCCTGTACGTAAATCCTCTCACTATAAAGGTAAATATTCTATCTGCCTTCTCTATCACTTGCTGTACTTGTATGTTTAATTTCAAGTGACTGGCATACATGGACTTCTGGGTCTCATTTGCACCTCCCCGTTTCCCAATCTATTGTCATTCAGATAATAATCTGCCTTCCTGTTTTTGCTACCAAAGTTTATAACCTCAATGTTTGTCCATATTACACTTCACCTGCCACGCACTCACTCAACCTATCCAAGTCACAATGATGCAAGTCAGCATCCTCCTCAAAGTTCACCCTCCACCCAGCTTTATGGCATCTGGATTTTGGAGATGTTACATTTTTTTCCCCTCACCTAAATCACCAAAATATATTGTGAAAGCTGGAGGTCCAAGCACTGACCCCACTAATCATTGCTGCCACTCAGAAAAAGTCTCATTTATTCCAACTCTTTGTTTTGTGCCTGCTAGCCAGTTTCTCTATCTATATCAGTACACTACCCCAATCCCATGTGTTTAATTTTGCATGCTAATCTCTGATGTGGGACTTTATTGAAAACCTTCTGGAAATCCAAGTAAACCACATCCACTGGGACCCCCTTATCATCACCACAGGTTACGTCCTCGGAACATTTCAGCAGATTTGTCAAGCATGATTTCCCTTTTATAAATTCATGCAGACTCTGTCTAATCCTGTCACTGTTTTACAGTGAGCTGCATCTGTCAGTCATCTGATTGGTTTTAGAAATCACTTATCTATCATTAGCGATGTAATAGATCATCTGACAACCTGGAGAGATATGGCTCTGTGTTAAGCCTCATGCAGAGCCTAGCTTTGTAAGTAGTGAGAAGAATGCTAAATAAAAGGTAGACTTACCAACAACCAAAGTTCTCCGCCTTCTCTATTGATCTGGCTGAGGATGCAATCTCTTTTAAGACCCGTTAACCCATGATAACAGAGAATTCTCCTTATCTTTGTCAGATCGTAAATCAGATCCTTGACTGGGTAATGGACTCCATACAGCCCTATATGACCTTTTTTAAAACAAATAATTTGAGCAGCTTCTCTGTTTAATCTCCACATTAAGTAAGATCTGCACTTTAAATTATGAAGACGCTATTCCTTAAATGATGGAAAATTAGGTTTTGAAATCAGATACAGCGAATTCTGATTCACATACAAACACTCAGCTCAATCTTAAACTGTCTGCAAATCTAGCTTTTCAGTAACCCAATACCTGTAGGTTTAAAATGGCTGGAGTTATTTTCCATTTACTTTTACAAAGTTTTGTGGGAATGATATTTAATTATGTTGATGTATAATCTGGTTCTGAGGCCAATAGTTTTTCTTAAAACAGTAATTTTCGATAAAATGTATTTTTAAGTGAGATACCTGCAGTTAAATAATCTTTCAATTCCTGTACATGTTAATACAAATCGATTGATCTTGCAGTTCCTTTGGCATGCAAAAGAGTTTCTCGACTTTGGTCTCCAAGGATAGACAGCAGCCAGAGCAAAGACTATGAAATGATAATATCGCTAGTCACAAAAAGTGGTTCATCTACAAAACATTATTGTTAAATTATTTGACAACCTGTAGCTTTAATCTTTTGATCTTTTTGGCTTGGCTTGGATAAAATAGCAAATGATGTCATGTGTGCTTGAGAATTTGTCTGTTCTTAAAGCTAAATTTAAGGCCTAATTAAAGAGAAATTGTATCCTTGTGTCACTGATTGATGGTAATAATGGGGCATCCTTTGACAAATTGCTATCGAAAGCACAGTTCTTAATTATCCGAAAACAATTCTCTGTTCTTTATACTTTTTTCAACATGGGCAAAGTAATATGAGAGGGTTATATTACATAAGTACATGCATCGGTTGTTAAACGTTTGCAATATTCTAAAATATATATCCTGTACTTAATCATGGCATTACTTGAGAGGAACTGCTGGCATCTATTTTAGACAGATTAAAATATTCTCTATTGTCCATTTTCTCCCTATTTTAGAGACTCATTCATGAGCTAAGAACTGAAGAAGAAATAAAGGATTTGCATTCATGTAGATCTTTTCACAAACTTGAAGTCACAGACTCATAGAGATGTACAGCATGGAAACAGACCCTTCGGTCCAACCTGCCCATGCCGACCAGATATCCCAACCTAATCTAGTCGGACATGCCAGCACCCGGCCCATATCCCTCCAAAAACATTCCTATTCATATACCCATCCAAATGCCTCTTAAATGTTGCAATTGTACCAGCCTCTGGCAACTCATTCCATACACGTACCACCCTCTGCGTGAAAAAGTTGCCCCTTAGGTCTCTTTAATATCTTTCCCCTCTCACCCTAAACCTATGCCCTCTAGTTCTGGACTCCCCGACCCCAGGGAAAAGACTTTGTCTGTTTATCCTATCCATGCCCCTCATAATTTTGTAAACCTCTATAAGGTCACCCCTCAGCGTCCGATGCTCCAGGGAAAACAGCCCCAGCCTATTCAGCCTCTCCCTATAGCTCAAATCCTCCAACCCTGGCAATATCTTTGTAAATCTTTTCTGAACCCTTTCAAGTTTCACAACATCTTTCTGATAGGAAGGAGACCAGAATTGCACGCAAAAGTCCAACAGTGGCCTAACTAATGTCCTGCACAGCTGCAACATGACCTCCCAACTCCTGTACTCAATACTCTGACCAATAAAGGAAAGCATACCAAATGCCTTCTTCACTATCCTATCTACCTGCGACTCCACTTTCAAGGAGCTATGAACCTGCACTCCAAGGCCCCCTTGTTCAGCAACACTCCCTAGGACCTTACCATTAAGTGTATAAGTCCTGCTAAGATTTGCTTTCCCAAAATGCAGCACCTTGCATTTATCTGAATTAAACTCCATCTCCAACTTCCCTGCCAATTGGCCCATCTGGTCCAGATCCTGTTGTAATCTGAGGTAACCCTCTTCGCTGTCCACTACACCTCCAATTTTGGTGTCATCTGCAAACTTACTAACTGTACCTCTTAAGTTTGCATCCAAATCATTTATGTAAACGACAAAATGTAGAGGGCCCAGCAGCGATCGTTGTGGCACTCCACTGGTCACAGGCCTCCAGTCTGAAAAACAACCCTCCACCACCACTCCCTGTCTTCGACCTTTGAGCCAGTATCCACATGGCTAGTTCTTACTGTAGTCCATGAGATCTAACCTTGCTAATCAATCTCCCATGGGGAACCTTGTGAAATGCTTACTGAAGACCATATACATTACTTCTACCACTCTACCCTCATCAATCCTCTTTGTTACTTCTTCAAAAAACTCAATCAAGTTTGTGAGACATGATTTCCCACGCACAAAGCCATGTTGACTATCCCTAATCAGTCCTTGCCTTTCCAAATACATGTACATGCTGTCCCTCAGGACTTCCTCCAACATCTTGCCCACCACCAACGTCAGGCTCACTGGTCTCTTTAAGATAGTAGTAGTAGTAGTAGTCCTTACTATCTTAAAGAGTGGCACCACGTTAGCCAACCTCCAGTCTTCCGGCACCTCACCAGTGACTATCGATGATACAAATATCTCAAGAGGCCCACAGCTTCCCTAGCTTCCCACAGAGTTTTAGGGTACACCTGATCAGGTCCTGGGGATTTATCCACCTTTACCCATTTCAAGACATCCAGCACTTCCTCCTCTGGAATATGGACATTTTGCAGGTTGTCACCATCTATTTCCCTACAGTCTATATCTTCCATATCCTTTTCCACAGTAAATACTGATGCAAAATACTCGTTTAGTATCTCCCCCATTTTCTGCGGCTCCACACAAAGGCTGCCTTGCTGATCTTTGAGGGGCCCTATTTTCCC
>NC_057738.1:14227731-14238238 GCF_004010195.1 Chiloscyllium plagiosum | reverse complement strand
TTATTTCTCAGTTCCATCCAAATAACTTCCCTGGATGTATTTCTGGGAATATCCTCCCCCAGCACAGCTGTAATGCTATCACTTATCAAAAATGCCACTCCCCCTCCTCTCTTGCCTCCCTTTCTATCCTTCCTGTAGCATTTGTATCCTGGAACATTCAGCTGCCAGTCCTGCCCATCCCTGAGCCATGTTTCTGTAATTGCTATGATATCCCAGTCCCATGTTCCTAACCATGCCCTGAGTTCATCTGCCTTCCCTGTTAGGCTGATGTATTCTGGAGAGAATCAAAACAATGAAACACTCTAAAAGTGCTCTAATGTTGGAAAACATGGCAGCTACATTGTGCACAGCAAGATGCCGTAAGCGGTAATGTAAAAATTTGCCCTCGATGGAAAAGGTTGGCCAGCAGCAGAACTTGCCCTTCTCTCTGACTGGGATTTTTTTTACATTGGCCCAAAGAGGGAATGAACCAAGGAACTATGGAGAGAATTGTCTGGTGGAATACTGAAAAAGAAGGGAATCAAGCATTTATATCCATTGAAGTAAATTGAACAAATGGACCTGCATTTGTTTTGCCATAAAGCCTCATTATAAATGCTTCACACCTTTTCATACCGTCATGGAGTCATAAAGATATACAACACAGAAACAGCTCCTTCGGTTCAATTTGTCTATGATGACCAGATATCGTAAATTAATCTTGTCCCATTTGCCAGCATTTGGCCCATATCCCTCTAAACCCTTCCTATTCACGAACCAATCCAGATGCCTTTTAAATGTTGTAATTCTACCAGCCTCCACCACTTCCTCTGCCAGCTCATTCCATACACACACCACCCTCTGTGTGAAAAAGTTGCCCCTTAGGTCACTTTTAAATCTTTGCCCTCTCACCCTAAACCTATGCCCTTTAGTTCTGGAACCCCCTAATCCAGGGAAAAGACCTTGTCTATTTATCCTATCCATGCCTCTCATTCCCCCCTCAACCTCTGATGCTCTAGGGAAAACAGCCCCAGCTTATTCAGCCTCTTCCCTATAGCTCAAACTCTCCAACTTTGGCACCATCTCTTTACTGAACCCTTTCAAGTTCCACAACTTCAGATCAGTAAGGGTTTATTTTTAAATTTGGTCAGACGATGTGGACAACACTGGTTAGCCCAGATTTATTGCCAATTCCCAATTTTCATTCAGAATGTGAAAGCTGTTTTGAACTGGTACGGTCCATGAAGTATAAATATGCCCAGTGTTGTTAGGAAGGGAATTTCAGGCATCTGATCCAAAGTGATATAGATCTAAGTGACAATGATGTGTGGCTCAGAGGGGCATTTGCAGGTCCCAAATATCTGTGTCCTTGGCTTTTTAGGTGGTCAAGATCATAGGTTTGGATGGTGTTGTTGGAGGAGGCTTTGTGAGTTACTGTAGTGCAACTTCTAAATGGTACACACTGCTGCCACTGTAAATGGGTGATGGAGAAAGTAAGTGTTGATGAGGCGGAAGGGTTGCTAATCAAGCATGCTGCTCAGTCCTTCATGGTATTGAACCTATTGAGTGTTATTGGAGTTGCCATCATCTAGGCAAGCAAAGAGTATTTCACCATAGTTCGGTCTTGTGCCTTGTAGATGATGGGTGAACATTTGAAAGAAAGAAGGCACGTTAATCAATCACTGCTGGATTCCCAGCCTCTGACCTGCTATTTGTGTGGTTCAATCAGTTCAGTTGTTGTTCAATGGTAACTCTGCATATTGATGCCACAGACTGTCAGCATTGATGATGCCTGAACGTTGAAGAGAGGTGTTTATATTCACTCTTCTTGGAGGTGTGAACTAAAACCAGCAAGAAATATAAAATGGCAGTAAAATCTTTGATGTATTTGTTTATTTATTTATTTGATTATTGTCACATGCACTGAAGTTCAGTGAAAATCTTTGGTTACGAGCAGTATGGGCAGATCATAGTAAGCAAGGATGTACAGATCAAAAAGATTTTGACAGAGGCATACAGGTTAAAAATCACACAACACCAGCTTATCGCTCAATGGGTTTATTTGGAAGCACTAGCTTTCGGAGCGTGGCTCCTTCCTCAGGTGGTTGTGGAGTATAAGATCGTAAGATACAGAATTTATAGCAAAAGTTTATAGTGTGATGTAACTGAAATTATATATTGAAAAAGACCTTGATTGTTTGCTAGGTCTCTCATCTTTGAGAATGAACATGTTGGTTTCAGTTCTTTCATATGTAAATCGCAGAACATTTAGAAGTTACATTCAGAAGTTCACATGAGAATGTAACTTCTAAATGTTCTGCAATTTACATATGAAAGAATTGAAACCAATATGTTCATTCTCAAAGATGAGAGACCTAGCAAACAATCCAGGTCTTTTTCAATATATAATTTCAGTTACATCACACTGTAAACTTTTGCTATAAATTCTATGACTTTCGATCTTATACTCCACAGCCACCTGATGAAGGAGCCACGCTCCGAAAGCTAGTGCTTCCAAATAAACCTGTTGAACTATAACCTAGTCATAGAGTCATAGAGATTACAGCATGGAAACAGACCCCTCAGTCCAACCCGTCCATGCCGACCAGATATCCCAACCCAATCTAGTCCCACCTGCCAGCACCCGGCCCATATCCCTCCAAACCCTTTGTATTCATATACCCATCCAAAAGCCTCTTAAACGTTGTAATTGTACCAGCCTCCACCACTTCCTCTAGCAACTCATTCCATACATGTACCACCCTCTGCGTGAAAAAGTTGCCCCTTAGGTCTCTTTTATATCTTTCCCCTCTCACCCTAAACCTATGCCCTCTAGTTTTGGACTCCCTGACCCCAGGGAAAAGACTTTGCCTATTTATCCTATCCATGCCCCTCATAATTTTGTAAACTTCTATAAGTGCACTCCTCAGCCTCCGACGCTCCATTGAAACCATTTCAAGACATCCAGCACTTCCTCCTCTGTAATATAGACACTTTGCAAGGTGTCACCACCTATTTTGCTACTTTCTATATCTTCCATATCCTTTTCCACAGTAAATACCGATGCAAAATACTCCTTTAGTATCTCCCCCATTTTCTGCGGCTCCACACAAAGGCCGCCTTGCTGATTTTTGAGGGGCCCTAATCTCTCCCTAGGTACCCTTATGTCCTTAATGTATTTGTAAAAACGCTTTGGATTCTCCTTAATTCTATTTGCCAAAGCTATTTCATGTCCCCTTTTTGCCCCTCCTGATTTCCCTCTTAAGTATACTCCTATCCTGTCCAGACCTTACATATGCTTCCTTCTTTTTCTTAACCAAACCCTCAACGTCTTTAGTCATCCAGCATTCCCTGTAATTGCAGTCCTTCCCTTTCACCCTAACAGGAATATACTTTCTCTGGATTCTCGTTATCTCATTTCTGAAGGCTTCCCATTTTCCAGCCATCCCTTTACCTGCGAACATCTGTCTCCAATCAGCTTTCGAACGTTTTTGCCTAATACCGTCAAAATTGGCCTTTCTCCAATTTAGCACTTCAACTTTTAGATCTGGTCTATCCTTTTCCATCACTATTTTAAATCTAATAGAATTAGGAATATCCTCCCTCAGCACAGCTGTAATGCTATCACTTATCAAAAATGCCACTCCCCCTCCTTTCTTGCCTCCCTTTCTATCCTTCCTATAGCATTTGTATCGTGGAATATTAAGCTGCCTGTCCTGTCCATTCCTGAGCCACATCTCTGTAATTGCTATAATATCCTAGTCCCATGTTCCTAACCATGCCCTGAGTTCATCTGCCTTCCCTGTTTGGCCTCTTGCATTGAAATAAATGCAGTTTAATTTATCAGTCCTACTTTGTTCTCTGCTTTGTTCCTTCCTGCACTGACTGTTTGACCCGTTCCTTTTCCCAACTGTACCAGTCGCAGTTTAATGTCTTTACTCACTATTTCCCTGGGTCCCACTCCCCCACCCCCCACCTTACTAGTTTAAATCCTCCCAAGCAGTCCTAGCAAATCTCCCTGCCAGTGTATTAGTCCACTTCCAATTCAGGTGCAATCCGTCCTTCTTGTACAGGTCACTTCTACCCCAAAAGAGATTCCAATTATCCAAAAATGTAAATCCTTCTCCCATACACCAGCTCCTCAGCCATGCATTCATCTGCTGTATTCTCCTATTCCTCCCACCCTAGCTCGTGGCACTGGGAGTAATCTAGATATTACTACCCTTGGTGTTGTGTGATTTTAACTTTGTACACCCCACTCCAACACCAGCATCTCCAAATCATGCATGCAGATTACATTGCGCAGGGTGCGCACTAGGTGAGGTCAACGTTTGCAAAATCAGCTATATTTGAGGCTGGAGAATCTATTGACAGACTAATAATGGGTGGGAAGAAGCAGTGCCTGAACCTGCTGGGGCATGTGTTCAGCCTTCTGCATCTTCTGCCTGATGAAGAAGTTATAGGTGATCATTACTGGGGTGCGATGGGTCTTTGATGATGTTGGCAGTCTTTCCGTGGCAGTGAGATGTGTAAATGGAGATCTGGGCTGTGCACACCACCTTCTGTTGTTTCTTGTGGTCCTGGACAGAGCTGTTGCTATCCCGTTATGCACCAGGACGGTATGCTTTCAATGGTGCATCTATAGAAGTTGGTGAGGGTCCTGATGGACATGCCAAATCTCCTGAGCTGCCTGAGGAAGAAGAGGTATTGTTGTGCCTTCACGATTATCACATCTAGGTGGGAGGTTCAGGACAGGTTGTCAGTTATCTTCATTCTGAGGAACTTGACCCTCTCCACCCTCTCAACCTCAGTTCCATTGGTGTAGATGTTCTCTTCCTTTCTTTCTGAAGTCAATGATCAGTTCTTCAGTTTTGTCGAAGTTGAGAGAGAGAGATTATTTTCATTGCACCACATAACTAAACCCTCTATCTCCCTTCTGTATTTTGATTCGTTATTGTTAGACATCCATCCTACTATGGTGGTATCGTTAGTGAACTTGGAGATGGTCTTTGTTTGGAATTTGGCAACACTTTTGTGGGTGTACAGGGAGTACAGTAAGGGGCTGAGGACGCATCCTTGGGAGGGTGCAGTGTTGAGTGTTAATGTGGAGGAGGTGCAGTTAACTATCCTCACTGATTGCAGTCTGTGGGTGCAGAAGCTGAGGATCCAGTTGCAGAGTGTGGAGCTGAGACCAAGGTTACAGAGTTTTGAGATCAGTCTGGAGGGGATAATGGTATTGAAGGCAATGCTGTAGTCAATGAGCAGGGGTTTGGCGTAGGTATCCTTGTTGTCCAGATGTTCCAGGGATGAGTGGAGGGCTAGGTAAATGGCATCCACAGGGGATGTTTATGTCAGTAGGCAAGTTGTAGGGGATTGAGGCAGGCTGGGAGACTGGAGTTGACCAGCCTCTCAAAGCACTTCATGATTATTGAGGTCAGAGCTACTAGACAAGTCATTAAGGCACATTGCAAATGCTTTCTTGGGCGTGGGGATGATGGTGGTCATCTTGAAGCAGGTGGGACTTCAGCTTCTGGGAGGGAGAGGTTGAAGAGTGTTGGAGGTTGAGGGGTGACCTTATAGATGTTTATAAAATCATGAGGGGCATGGAGATGCTGAATAGCCAAGGTCTTTGTCCGAGGGGAGGGGAGTTCAAAACTAGAAGGCACAGGTTTTGGGTAAGAGGGGAAAAATTTCAACAGGACCTAAGGGACAACATTTTCATGCTGAAGGTGGTGCAGTGTATGGAACAAACTGCCAGAAGAGGTGGTAGAGGTGGGAACAGTTACAACATTTAAAAGGCATCTGTATAGATACATGAATAGGAAGGGCTCAGAGGGGTATGCACCATATGCTGGCAAACCAAAAAGATGTGGACGCTTTGGAGAGGGAGCAGAGAAGGTTTACGAGGATGTTGCCTGGTATGGAAGGTGCTAGCTATGAAGAAAGGTTGAGTAGGTTAGATTTGTTTTCATTAGAAAAAAGGAGATTGAGGGGGGACCTGATTGAGGTTTACAAAATCATGAAGGGTATAGACAGGATAGATAGAGATAAGCTTTTTCCCAGGGTGAAGGATTCAGTAACGAGAGGTCATGCTTTCAAGGTGAGAGGTGAAAAGTTTAAGGGGGATACACACAGCAAAGTGGTGGGTGTCTGGAACGCGTTGCCAGCAGAGGTAGTAGAGGCAGGCGTGGTAGATTCATTTAAGATGCGTCTGGACAGATGCATGAGTAGGTGGGGAGCAGAGGGATGCAGATGCTTAGGAATTGGATGACAGGTTTAGACAGTGGATTTGGATTGGCTCAGGCTTGGAGGGCCTGTTCCTGCCCTGTAAATGTTCTTTTTTCTTTGTTTGTTATAAATGGGATTAGGTCAGTTTAGGATATATGGTTGGCACAGATGAGTTGGACCGAAGGATCTGTTTTCATGCTATATAACTCTATGACTCTATGTATCAAGTAAGATTCATAGAGAAAGTCATGTGTTTGGATTTCCGAAAAATGTTTGATAAGATGCCACATAAAGGATACTATATGATGCTGAGGGTGAGATATTAACCTAGGTAAAGATTAAGGGGCTTTAGTTTATTTTGCCAAATTGTAACTACTGGAGTGTTACATAATATTGAGCAAAATCCCCATGTTCTGAAATACTGCACCAAAACCCTGGACTTTTCAAAAACTTTTGAAAGCAAGAGGGTAGCGAGGTGGACCTCTGGGAAAAATACACAGTCACAGAGAAAGCTGTCTGCAACCATTGTTTAGTCCGAAAATCCAATTCATATCTCCCCCTCAAGAGGACATGGACCAGACCTAACACTCTGGGCTGAGGTCAGAAGTCACATGACACCAGGTCCATTTGGAAGCACTAGCTTTCGAAGCGCTGCTCCTTCTTCAGGTGGTTGTGAAGCAGGACCATAAGATACAGGATTTACAGCAAATGATTACAGTGTCATGAAAATAAAACGATATATTTAACAAACCTTGATTGATGTTAAGTCCTTATCTTTGAGAATGGGTTCCAGGTTTTGGTTCATTAATGAACAGCTACCATTCTGAGACCTATCCCCACAGCTATCTCTAGAAGAGGGATTCTAAACAGTTATCTCCCTGACAGTGAACACCCGGCAACTAATCCCCAGGAGGCATTTCAAACTGCGATCCCCAGAAGATGAATTCCAACAGCTAATTCCAGTGACTACTTTCAAGAGCTATCTCTGGAAGTCAGACCCCTACAGCAATTCTGAAACCTGCCAACACAGGCCTGTTCCCTCGCAGGGGAACCAAAAGCAATAAACCACAACCAGTGGACTTGAGAACCGAAAATCTCCAAACACCAACAACCCAACTGACACCACAAGGCCTCAGAAACATCCTGAAATCTAGCTGGCAAAAAAATCACCAGAAAGTAAGGAAAACTAAATACTCACCCGATAAACCCAATGTGCGAACTCAACTCAGGCTAAAGGCCTACACAGTCCAAAGTCTTCACTGAGGCACCAGATAGTGCAAGAGGGTAGCTGCATTTCAAAATCATGTTTTTCTCCAGTGCTGAGCTTAAACTCCCAAGACTCCAAAGTCTCCAACCCAGCTAGCAGCGGGGAGAGAGATGGTTGGTGACAGTGCACGGACCCCAAGGGTAGGAAACTTCAATAAAGTGTATGTGATTAAAACAGTTGTTTAGGCGCTAATAATGTTTACTCTGTGTTTAATTTAACAGTGTATTTAATTACTGTCCTCTGTAGAATTGTGTTACTTTCGCTGTTTGCCTTTATTTCTTGTATTATACTTACTTACCTTTTGTATTTAATAAACACAGATTCTTTTGCCCAGAAAACACCTGAGTGCTGCCTTCTTCATTCCATATTTCTAAATAAGTCGAGTGTCAGAACCAGGGAGTTGGGGGTGATTCAAATCGATTAAAAATCAGCAAATTACTGAGCACAAGCCAGAAGCCTGCAGTACCATGTCAATTGGAGTTGGAGCCTCAAATATTTACAATGCACATTACTGACTTCGAGGCAGTGACAATTGTATTATAGCCAGATTTGCTGATATTACAAAGTTTGGAAACCACATTGTGAGGAGGATATAAGATATGCAAAGTTTATGGCAAAAAGTTGGTAGATGCATTATAATGTGTGGAAAATATACCCTTTGGCAGGAAAATAGAAAATCAAAGTATGATTTAAATGGTGAGAGCTTGCAGAATGGTATTGTTACAGAGGTATTTGGCTGACCTTGTATGTGAATCATAAAACATTAGCCTGTGTGCGCAGGAAGTACTTAAGAAGACTGAGAATAGATTGCTGGCCTTCATTGGCTGGGAAAATGATAAATGTAGTGACATCCTACTACAATAGTACAGAGCATGACACCACACCTGGGCTTTTAGTTTATTTTATAAAGGATGATGTAGTATAAGTGGATAGGAGGATGCTGCCAGATGCTCTTACCTTAACAAGATGTGAGTCAGTCCATGATAGCAATCAGGTACAAGTTACATAATTAGATATTTCTTACTAAGACTATTGGGAGAAATAGATAACACACTTATCGCCCTTCTTGTGAATTTCTCATCCTGTATGACATTCAAGATTAACTCTTTAAAAACGATTACGGTACACAACATTAACCATAAGGTTTTTCTCATAATTAGGATTTGTACATTCATGTATACAATGACAATCACCACTATCTCATTGACCCCCAAAATCTTTTGACTTGATTCACAATTCTTTTAGAAAGCATTCCCTTTGTACTTGGAAGATTAGTAATCCTTTGGCTTGAGGACTGTTCATCTTGATTCTAATCTAGAACACTATTCTGACCTTGATCTTGTGAGGTCTGCAGACTGTAATTATGACATGCCTCATTGGGTTTAAGGTTTGTGTAAAGATTTGTAGATCAGGTGCCAGTTGTCGTGGTTGTGGATGTGTTTGCCGAGCTGGGAAGTTGGATTGCAGACATTTCATCCCCATGTCTAGGTGACATCTTCAGTGCTTTGGAGTCTCCTGGGGAGTGCTGCTGTACTGTGTCTTCTGGAACTTGTTTGGTTCCATTTTTGCTGCTTTCGGTTGCCAGTTCGGGTTTTGTTCATTGTAGTGGCCGGTTGTATTGGGTCTAAGTCAATGTGTTTGATGATGGAATCCGCGGCGGATTTTCATGCTTCTAGAAATTCTCTGGCTGTCCTCTATTTAGCTTGTCCTATGATCGTTGTGTTGTCCCAGTCAAATTTGTGGCCCTTGTCATCCTTCCCAGCCTCTGAATGATGTGGGTGTTTGGTGAATCAGTGCAGAAAATACAGTGAAATTGGAGAAATAAGTTTCTTGACGGTGAGGGAAAATAACGTCAGATTCTGCAACTGGGTTTTGATCTGTGAGACATGAATCATGCGGGTGAGAGGTCAATTTGCATGTATTTGCATGTCATTAGTACCTAATCTCACATCATTGATATACAGTCTTTATTCTCCCACGAGCTGGAGACAAACTAGATGCCAACAATTCCCGACACGGGTATTTGATTCTGCATTCTGGACAGTAATCATCAGGACATGGCTTGGCTGGTGGTAAGGAGGGCTCTGCCTGTGACCCTACTTAAACAATATGTCTTGGCTTTTGTTATCGGGAAAACAAAAGCTTTCTGCTTGTCTTGTTGTGTGTCCCGGGTAACTGACCGTAGAGCAGCAGGAGACAGCTACATGAGGATGGCACCAGCAGCTTCTCTGATGGTGAGGAAGGGCAGAAGGATGGCCATTATCAGAAATAGAGAGGAGCACCGCCTCCCCCCCCATCCCAGCACTGAAATAATGGACCCTCTGAGGGGACCGGTAAAGCTGAGCCCTCACCTGGTGAGAACCGGGGGTACCCACTACACCACAGCTCCAGGCAACTGGGAGCTGCGATCCTCTGACAGTCCCTCTGTCGGAGTCAGAACTGGACTCTGCTGACCTTGCTCTCAACCCAATGACAGCAGACCAGGGAAATGGTGCCAGGGAGGAAGTGGACAGCTACCTCAGCTCTGCGAGGGTCCAACAGTTCACCCACACCATGGGGATGTAAACAGTCCCCCCAGTGACAGGACCATTGGTGAATGGACATTAGTAACCCTCTAAACTTTAAAGTGGGTGTTAAAATTGCCCACGTTGCATTAAATCTTCCACACACTTTGGTTTTCCTAAAGCGTGGGGCAGCTGCCGCCAAGGCACAGTGGGGACAGACCACTGTGTAAGGTCCTTCTGCCAAATTTCAGTAATTGGACCCCGCTGACACCTCAGCTAAATGTCAAGAGTTGACAGTAAATATAGAGTACGGTGAACATCAAAGACATAAATTGTTCTAGAGTCATATAGTCATAGAGATGTACAGCATGGAAACAGACCCTTCGGTTCAACCCGTCCATGCCGACCAGATATCCCAACCCAATCTAGACTCACCTGCCAGCACCCGGCCCATATCCCTCCAAACCCTTCCTATTCATATACCCATCCAAATGCCTCTTAAATGTTGCAATTCTACCAGCCTCCACCA
>NC_057738.1:14206276-14227542 GCF_004010195.1 Chiloscyllium plagiosum | reverse complement strand
AAACGCCTTCTTCACTATCCTATCTACCTGCGACTCCACTTTCAAGGAGCTATGAACCTGCACTCCAAGGTCTCTTTGTTCAGCAACACTTCCTAGGACCTTACCATTAAGTGTATAAGTCCTGCTAAGATTTGCTTTCCCAAAATGCAGCACCTCGCATTATCTGAATTAAACTCCATCTGCCACTTCTCAGCCCATTGGCTCATGTGGTCCAGATCCTGTTGTAATCTGAGGTAACCCTCTTCGCTTCTCTGTAAATAAAGAGAGTATCAATCTGAATGACTTCATTAACTGTATATGTACCAAATATGTTTTCTACAAATAAAGTATATTTTTGCAAAAAAAAACTTGCCAAAACAGATGGTGGAATTTGAATTTAATAAAAAAAATCTGGAATCAAAAGTTTAATGCTGACCATGAATCCATTGTTGATTGTTGGAAAACTCACCTAGTTCACTAATTTCCTTTCCTACATGTGACTCCAGACCCACAGCAATGTGGTTGACTCCACACACTTTGGTTTTCCTAAAGCGTGGGGCAGCTGCCGCCAAGGCACAGTGGGGACAGACCACTGTGTAAGGTCCTTCTGCCAAATTTCAGTAATTGGACCCCGCTGACACCTCAGCTAAATGTCAAGAGTTGACAGTAAATATAGAGTACGGTGAACATCAAAGACTTAGATTGTTCTAGAGTCATAGAGTCATAGAGATGTACAGCATGGAAACAGACCCTTCGGTCTAACAGTCCATGCCGACCAGATATCCCAACCCAATCTAGTCCCACCTGCCAGCACCCGGCCCATATCCCTCCAAACGCCTCTTAAATGTTGCAATTGTACCAGCCTCCACCACATCCTCTGGCAGCTCATTCTGGTTAATCAGGGATAGGCAATAAATGCTGGCCTAGCCAGCGATGCCCTCATCCTGTGAATGAATTTTTAAAAGTCTCCATTGGTAGTGACCATCCACATCTCCTGTCATGGCATTGGACACATATTAGCCTCACCACATCATCATGATGCATCATGGGAAGAGCGAGTGGTGAGGAGGTCCTGGGTATTTGGGCAGTGGCAAGCCAAAGATCTCCCAGAGAGTAAGCAAAGCAGAGGAGATTGGGACCCCATTATGACTAAGCACTCAAGAAAGACTGTTGAACTTTGAACTTATTTCTTTGTTTTCCTAGATTATATTAAGAAGGACTTTAATGTTAAGTATTACCTTATTGCTTTATTTTTCTACTTACACAATGATGGTCTGTAATGCTTAACTTTGTTTCTCTCTTTTACAACTTTGTTCTTAGGTAACATTGAACACTTTTCACTGTACTCCTGTACTTCTCTATTTTAGTACATTGACAATAAAATGTAAAATCTAAATCTCTCACTCACTTACAATGCAATTCTCTACTTCAATATTGCTGTTTGTAGTGCACTGTGGAGGTACTGACGTTGGACTGGGGTGGACAAAGTTAGAAGTCACATGTAACTAGGTTAAAGTCTAACTGTTGGACTATAACCTGGTGTCATGTGACTTCTGAGTTTGTTGCACCCTGGTATTGCAATGCTGCTGCCAGAACACTATTTCCATATGGACAGTCCTCCATTTCACGGGTTGGACAGGGCTCTTCACCTTCTCTTTTGACACTCACTCACCTCGCATCTACTTATGCTCACAATGTCTCTGCTTTGTCTTTCCTTTTTGCATTTTGCCACCTCAGTCAGAATCAAAGATTCACAGTACTCCTGTCTTGCCTTGCCACTTCGTGCAGACACAAAGCCATGCAGCTTGTCATAGTTGTCAGCAATGATCAGTCAAAGGGGTGGACATGTTGCTACTCAGCCCCCTGCTATGTCACTGCTGCAACTGCATCATGTCTTACATGATAAACACACTGAATGTGCTTCAATCAAAGTCTAAGAGGAATAGTCCTCAGTCATGTCAAGGGAGATATGCTTCAGGCAGAGGGTTCACTCACAGTAAGTAAAGGGCATCATCCAGTTTCAGTGCATTGGCTTTGACACAGTCAGTTGGCCAAGTGGCGTGTTCAGTCTATCGTCCAAGCAGTGGGCCACAGACAGTATTGCAGGCTCAGTTCAACCAGTCCAGGGAGTCACTGCAAATCAGCGGGAACTGTTCAGATATCCGTAAGTATCATTCATCAGTCTGCGCTAGCTCTCCAAGTGGGTTGGGGGAGTAGGCCATGACCAGTCCTGGAGATCTGTCCGTTGAAATTCAAGGGCCTGTTAGCAAGGGTTAATGCTGAGGTGGGGGATGCTAGGGGAATCAATTTCGGGGATTGGAGGCAACATGTTGAGACAAAGTGAGGGTTGGGTGAGATAAAAATGGCTGTCACTGCTACTCGTACTGATGTGAGTGGGAGGAAGATGTTGAGGAAGCCTGAGTGAGTGAGTAGGCAATCCAGAGGGCATGCAGAGTTAAGGCAATTGGGCTGGGTGAGAGCAAGCAAGAGATGATAGTGCATGTGATAGTGAGAGTGGTAGACCATGTGACTGGATGAGGCAGTGTAGTTAGAGTGAGAGTGTGGTAGCAGAGAGAACGTGATGGTTCTTACACTTGCAGATTGCAGAGGGCCATTCACCTTTTCCTGCACTGGTGGGCGTTTCTCCAGACTGCTGACAAAACCTTGACCCAGGTGGCAACTGGTGACCAGCCTGACAGTAACTAGTGCCATGGTCATAGAATCATAGATTGAGGCCATTCAGTCCATCAAGTCAGCACCGACTCTCTGAAGATCGGAGAAATTCAGAAATGTCTCATATGTGGTGGACATAAGGAAGAATTTTCCTGAGATGGTCTTTGAATTCTCTTCTACAGAGGGCGGTGGAAGACTGGCTCAGTGGATGTATTCAAGGCTGAGTTATACAGATTTTCAATTAGCAAGGGAGCTTATGATTTGGGATGAGGTGAAAAAGTGGAATTAAAGAATCAGAGCAACCACAAAATTATGGAATGGTGGACCAGACCCAATTGGTCGAATGGCCTACTCCTGTTCTGATTTCTTATGATCATATGATTTAGAGAAGCGAAGATTGAGAGGAGATTTGATAGAAGCTTTCAAAATCATGAGGAATCTAGACAGTATAGATAGAGAGTAACTGCTCTATTCGTAGAAGGATTGAGAAGCAGAGGGAATTAATCCAAGTTTCCTGCATTTGGCCAATATCCCTCTAAACCTTTCCTATTCATGAACTTGTCCAAATGTCTTTTAAATGTTATAACTGTCCCTGCATCTATCACTCCCTCTGGCAGTTCATTCCACATACAAACCACCCTCTGTGTGCCCTTCTCAGGTCCCTTTTATATCTTTTTTCTCTCAGCTTAAAACTACGCACCCTAGTTTTGAACTACCCCACCCTGGGAAAAGACCTTTACTATTCACCTTACGTATGCCCCTCATGATTTTAGAAACCTTCCACATTCCAGTGAAAAAAGTCCTAGCCTATCCAACCTCTCCTTATAATTCAAATCCTCCAGCCTCAGTAACATCCTGAAAAAGCTTTTCTGCACCCTCTCCAATTTAATAATATCCTTCCAATACAAGGGTGACAGAGCAGTAATCTAAAAGTGGCCTCATCAATGTCCTGTACAACCTCAACATAACATCTCAAATACCTATACTCTATGGTCTGAGCAATGAAGGCAAGCATGCCAAATGCCTTCTTTACCATCCTATCCACCTGTAAAACAACTTTCAAAGAACTAGAGACCTGAACCCCTAGGCTTCTCTGGACAACACTCTCCAGGGTCCTTACCATTAACTGTATAAGTCCTGCCCTTGATTGCTTTACCAAAATGCAGCACTTCACATTTTTTTCTAAATTGAACTCCATCTGAGAAACGTGGTTGGTATAGACAAGTTGAACCGCGCTGTATGATTCGATGACTGATCTCTAGTGAATAGTATTAAAATTAACATCGACATGAGGAGAACTCCTTTTACTGAATAGTTAGGATCTGGAATGGCTAGGATCTGGAATGGTTAGGATCTAGAATGATTAGGATCTGGAATAGGTAGGACCTGGAATGGTTAGGATCTGGAATAGTTAGGATCTGGAATGGTCAGGATCTGGAATGGTTAGGATCTGGAATGGCTAGAATCTGGAATGGTCAGGATCTGGAAAGGTTAGAATCCAAAATGGTTAGCATCTGCAATGGTTAGGATCTGGAATGGCTAGTATCGGAATGGCTAGGATCTGGAATGGTTAGGATCTGGAATGGTTAGGATCTAGAATAGTTAGGATCTGGAATGGCTAGGATCTGGAATGATTAAGATCTGGAATGGTTAGGATCCAGAATGGCTAGGGCCTGGAATGGTTAGGATCTGGACTGATTAGGATCTGGAATGGTTAGAATCCAGAATGGCTAGGATCTGGAATGGTTAGGATCTAGAATGATTAGGATCCGGAATGGTTAGGATCCAGAATGGCTAGGATCTGGAATGGTTAGGATCTGAAATGATTAGGATCTGGAATGGTTAGGATCTGGAATGATTAGGATCTGCAATGGTCAGGATCCAGAATGGCTAGGATCTGGAATGGTTAGGATCTGAAATGATTAGGATCTGGAATGGTTAGGATCCAGAATGATTAGGATCTGCAATGGTCAGGATCCAGAATGGCTAGGATCTGGAATGGTTAGGATCCGGATGCCCTTTGTAAGAATGTAGAGGATACAGAGTCAATGTTCTCACTCAAGAGAAAAATATATAGGAAACTGAAGAGAAAGAATTTACAGAGCGACAGCAGCAAGGGTTGAGGTGTTTTTGCAGAGAGCTTACATTGACAAGAAAGGCTGAGTGGCCTTCCTCTGTGCTATAACATTGTATAATTCCATCATATTTTATTTTGTGTTGAAATGAAACCATACCCATAATTTAACTTAATCAGAGGTACTTACAGTTGGCCACAATGGCAAGCTATGTTAATTTCTTCAATCTTATATTTAGAAGCAATTTTCTGATATTCCATTGTAAAAACATTTGTAATTTGAAGACTCATTAATAATCTACCATAGACACCAAAGCACTGCTCAAGCCCTGCCCCAACATGCTCCCTGTAATTTAAATCTAAGTTGCACAGAGTAGAAACACTGAAATCTGATCTCCTTTCCACGCAATGATAGCTGTATTCTGTCACATGTACCGGGGTCAGCCTCAGCATCAGTGGAGTTAGGGAGTGTACAAACAACTAGAGGCCATCAACTTGTGAATGACCTCAGAAGTCCTTATATCAAGATCACTTTAAGCTACAATGAACCTTGCAAAGATACACCTCTGCTAACATTCATTCCCCATGCTCATAGATGCTGAATGGGGTGGGTGAGGTGCCACCATCGGATTGTGACAGTGGAATTGTACCCAAGCAAGAAATTTTTACGAGATTAGGGAACAGGAGAAAAAAGAATTGACACAGAAAGTTTGAAAAAGGGAGAGAGAAGAAAAGAGAAAAAAAAAGGTCATTATTTATAAAGATCAAATGAATTTTCTTTGCACTGGTGTGTGGCGGAATGAATTAATTCTGATCCATCAAAGTCTGACTGTCACAGTGGGTGATATGACCTAGATCTTGCCTGCAAGGAGAAGCTGATTTAGTTGGATAGGGACTTGAAACAAGCATCTTTACCCGACATCAAAATTATGTTTACACTGGAACAAAAATAAGCTATCGTGCTGTGAGGCCAAGTATGCTGTGAAATCTCTCATCCGTAGTGAGTTGACTCGCTGTAGTTTGCTGCACTTCACACATGCTCTGCGGTACAAAAAGCAACGTCACTGTGGCTTTAGGCTGCAGGTATGGCTACAGCATGAAACTTACTGATCAATACAGCATTTTACTGTTTGAATATTTAGATATTGCATATCCTTAAGAATCCATCCTAGAAATGCATCTGGCAGTATCCAAATACAATTGTATCACCAAAGAACTAGGAAATGTAACTTCTAATCATGAAAACATTGGTTAGAAAAGGCCTGGAAAAGAAAACATTAGAAACCTAGCTGGCATTAATGTTGGGTCCCTAACTATTTTTACTGGACTATTGAGTCTGCTGGGTTTACAAGTGAATGAGCCACATACGGAAAGAAAGACTTGTACTTATAGATGTCTTTAGAGCATCCCAGAGTCACAGCCAATGAGTACCTTTTGATGTGTCCGGCAGAAGCTGTCCAGTCTCTGAACAATATGTGACACGGTGAGAAAGTTGGGTAAACCAGGTGGGATGTCCACTGAGGGTCACCTTCATGTCAACAGTGAAATGCCCTATTTTCCAATCAGTCCAAAAAGTCCCAGCTGTAAGTAGTAGCCTTCAATAATGGCACCAGGATTGGGGCGCAGTCAGTTCACTGCTCAGCATGGTCATGGCCAGTGATCTGTACCTCTGTAGTCCTGGGAGTAGGTTACGGTCAAGGGGGTAGGCCACAGCTTGTCTTAGGGGTCTATCCACTAAAGGTCGAGGGGGTATTATCTTGGGCCAGTGATTCAGAAGTAAAGCTGGGGAATTTAATTGGGGATTGGAGGCAGCATATTGGGATGCAGAGGGGAATTACAATTAGGAAGGGGAAGGCAACTAAACATCTAAGGGAAGGAGATGAGAAAGCATTGACGGGGAGGGGGTACAGAGGGAGGAGGCCCATGAACAGTGAGCAGCACCCTGATTACATGGGAAGCAGTGCAGTACTTGATCTGGCATATTTACCTGATATGCCTGGAATGTGGAGTAAGGGGTAAGTTGGAGAGACGATGATTTAGATAGATAGGTTAGATGGGGACTTAAGGAAGTTCAAAGCCTATGGTTTGACTGGGAGGGCTACCAAAGAAGGAAATGTATACATTTGGACAATCCTCAATAGTAAAAGTTTGAGCCTATGACTCAGTGGTGGAATATTGGCTGCTGTTTCCTTTCATTGTATTGTAAGTGACAACTGCACCATGGAGCTGAAGATGGCTGTGAGCACACCTGAAGTAGGCAAGGTAATAATTCCATTCTGTTGGCAGGGGTGGGAATAGGGGCTTCACCTTTGGATGGTCTGAGGCCTTTCAAAGGAGAACAGCATGACACAGATACCCACACACTGAAGTTGAAACACACCTGAGAGCACTCCATGCTTTGAGAACTTTCAGCATTAACCTTCTATGAACAGTCCGAATGCCTATTTAAGCACTTTTGACTCCATCATCAGGAACAGGAATCAGTCCCACTAATGGCTGTGATTATACAAACTAGATCTGTTTTTTTCTCTAGAATTTAGAAGGTTAGGGAGTGATCTGATTGAAGTCTTCAAGGTATTAAATGGAAAAGACAAGGAAGATAAACTATTTCCACTGGTTGGGGATTCTAGAACAAGAGAACATAGTCTGAGAATTAGGGCCAGGCTGTTCAGGAGAGATTTATGAAGCATTTCAAACACAAAGGGTGTTTGAAACTCTCTTCCACAAATGGTGCTGGATGCTGGATCAGTAGTTTGGCATGGTGGCATGATGGCACAGTGGTTAGCACTGCTGCCTCACAATGCCAGGGACCAGGGTTTGACTCCTGCCTTGGGTGACTGTGTAGAGTGCACATTCTCCCCATGTCTGCGTGGGTTTCCTCCGGGTGCTCTGGTTTCCTCCCACAACCCAAAGATGCGGAGGTCAGGTGAATTGGCCACACTAAATTGCCCATAATGTTCAGGGATATATAAGTTAGGTGCATTAATTAGAGGTAAATGTAGAGTGATGTGGTGGGGTAATGGGTCTGGGTACTTTACTCTTCTGAGGGTCGGTGTGGACTTGTTGGGCCAAATGGCCTGTTTCCATGCTTTGTTATTCTATTAGTTGTTAATTTTAAACCTGAGGTAGATAAATTTTTGCTACAATGATATGAAGGGTAATGAGCCAAAGGCAGGTATGTGGAGTTAGGCCATAGAGCTAACATGATCAAATTGAATGATGGAATTGAGGGGCTGAATGGCCTACTCACATTCCTATGTCCCTGTGTGATGCACAAGGAAAGTTTTCATCCTGGAGAGAGTCCCCCGGGTTGTCAAAGCAGCCAGCATTTTCCAAGATCCTTGACCTGCACATGGTACAGGATATGCTTACTTCACACATTCGATATAAAACATTGTGTAGCATTAAGGTTGGCTAGGTTTTGTACCTTCAATGCTATAATAGCATCAGCTGATGTTACCTGATGAAGGAGCAGTGTTCCAAAAGCTAGTGCTTCCAAATAAACCTGTTGGACTATATCCCAGTGTTGTGTAATTTTTAACTTTGGCTGAAAGATAAATAATGGCCGAGACATAATTAGGGTTGCCATGGCGTGGGACAGTCATGTGACCTTTGCTGCATATATAATATTTAGAAGGGGGAGAAAGTAATCTATGGTGCAAATAAAACTGACAAAAGCAAATAAACACTACGACAATTGAACAATTGCATAATATATGAGCATGATTTGTCGGCTGTAAAAATTCTGTTACTTTTTGTGAAAATTATTTCATTTTATCTTGTGAATTGTATGTTGCAAATAAATTCCTATTCAATCTGTTCCGAGATGTTATTATACACCTTGAGAAGAGGTGGGACTGGAACCTGGTCTCCCTGTCTCAGAAGTAGGGATACTACCATGTACATTATAAAAGTGGGAAAGATCCGTTTATCAAGTCAGATACCTCCAGTTGGAACTTGCTGCCAGTAATGAAAGATCCAAACTCCACTGATGAACATAATGATATATATTAATATAATTAGAACACAATGTTTTGGAGTCTGTTCAAAGCTCAGGCACACTGGAAAACGGAATAAACTGCTTTAATATCTTATCACTTTGGTCTTTGAATGCGCTCTATAGTGTGGAGGATGTTTTTTTTTCAAAACGGTGCAGATGCCACTAAACCCTAAAAGACACTTTCAGAAAGTATGGTTTGGCACTTATCCTTATTCAGTGCCAGCCAGATGTAAAGAGTGCAAGAACAAAATATACTGTTTGATTCCCTTGAGCCTTTGACTGGTTAACAACACACTCTTACCCTTTGCAATTTTGAAATGCTGGTCAATGCACACTTACTGTTGTCGCTGACATCCTTCGAGCAGCATTATTATAATTAAAAATAAGAATGCATCAGCAAGCTGGTGTCGTAACCACAAAAGGTATGTCAAGTAGCACATGGTTTTCAATCACATATTAGAATCGCAGCATTGAAGATTAAATACATAGTAGATAGCTACAGCAAATGCCATCTGGACCCCAAGATAGATTAAGAGCTTAGCAGCTACATTGTAATCACTTTCAGCTTCTAATTGTACACACCGTTAATTCCTGTTATATGTTGTAAATTTAATAGAGGTAGTTATAAATAGATTAAGAGAAAGAGAGCAGTAAAGGGCAGTGCTAGGCCATTAAATGCAGGCGAGACTATGATGCATAATAATAAACTGGCAGTCTTATTAAGTGATTTGTTTGTATCTATTAATGTTCACAGTACAGGAAAAGGACTCTCAATGCCTTAGTCCCTGTCAATGGTCATTGGTCTCTGTTTACTGTTTCTTGGTGTTTCCCATCGGCCTTTGGTCTCCTTCATCACTTATGGAGTCTGTCATTGCTGTTTGTCAGTCACAAGGGGACCTGAATTAAGCTAAGAGGAAGAAAGAAGACTTAGCATGGGTTTTTAAAAATGCAATGGAGCAAATAATGGAATTTAAAGCAGACAAAGTGACTTTTGGTGCACAGATTGTACTTGCAAGGTAGAAAAGGTATCTTAATTTTCTAAAGCTCGCAATTTAAGAATTAGGATTAGAAAATTGTAAATATAATTCCATTCTTTAAAAGAAAGAGGGAGAAACCAGGGCCCTCTTTTTGCTGAATGTTTCATCAACCAGGAGTGATCAGGGCATGTGTTGTTTGGACACACACACGTTTGGTGAGACTAACATCGAATGTGGGCGGCACGGTGGCACAGTGGTTAGCACTGCTGCCTCACAGCGCCAGAGACCTGGGTTCAATTCCTGCCTCAGGCAACACTCTGTGTGGAGTTTGCACATTCTCCCCGTGTCTGCGTGGGTTTCCTCCAGGTGCTCCGGTTTCCTCCCACAGTCCAAAAATGTGCAGGTTAGATGAATTGGCCATGCTAAATTGCCCACAGTGTTAGGTGAAGGGGTAAATGTAGGGGAATGGGTCTGGGTGGGTTGCTCTTCAGAGGGTCGGTGTAGACTTGTTGGGCCGAAGGGCCTGTTTCCACACTGTAAGTAATCTAATCAAATCTACAAAAGCAGCTGCCTGACATCAAGATAGCATCAATGGCTCCACCTACAGCACATTCCTGGTTTGCATGTGGGCCAGTGTCCTTCCCATGCAGGTCATGCTAGAAAGGCCAGGATCTTTGGCAATGCCATTTTCTTGCCTTTGAGTCACTGTGATGCCTGCACTAAGGAGCTCAATTTTGTGCCCACCAGATTCCAAGAACACTGCAAGGGATGTTGATAAAAATGGTTTGGGGGTTTTCAAATGTGGATTTGCATCACAGAAGTTTAAAAAAGCAGGTGGAAGAAGATGTATAATGTGCATGGCACCTTAGTCCTCCTTCCTTCACTACCCTGACTCATTCCCTGGCACTAACACATGGAAAACCTGCTCCTGCTCTTCCCTCCTTGACACTGCTGAGGCCGTTCTTCCACGTGAATCCATATTATTTATCTTTTTTCCAACCGAGTACACTGTGTTGGCTGTCTAGTTGCTGTCTTCTATATAGTTGGAAGACCAAACCGATTAGATAATTGACTCGAGTAACACCTTTACTCATTTTGCATTCCGGTTGCTGAGCTTCTGGTCACTTGATGCATTAATTCGCAAACTTACCTTCACTTTGATCCCTCTGTCCTCAGACTCCAAAAATGCTTCACTGAAATTTAATAAAGGAAGCAAAGAAAAATAAAGATTTGCATCTCTGAAGTGCTTTTCACAGCCCCTGAATATCTGAAAATCAAAGACGTTTTAAATATTGTTACTTTTGGAATGTAGGAATTGCAGCAGTCAATAAACACACAGCAAGGCCCCACAAAAAGCAATGAGATCATACCAGGCCACTCAGATGCTCTTCTTCAACGTGGAATGATGGGATCTTTATGCTCATCCAAGTGCGCAGACAGAACTTCATTTTGACATTCCATCTGAAAGACAGAACCTAGAACACTGTAGCACTACTTCACCACTGGGCTGATAAGTCTGCCATTTAGGGCTGAGGTCTTGAATTATACCATTCTAATTCAAAGATGAGCCTGTTACCATTGAAACATACCTGCCAATAACCAGAAGTCTTCTCATTAGTCACTTTGGCATTTTACAGTCTTTCTAACATTCAGTTTGAAAATTTCAGGCCATAATCAATTTTTCCATTTCCCATTATCACTTTGCACCATAGTTTTTTTTGTTCATGTAATCAATCCTACCTTCCACCTTTCTCTTGGGTCTGTCTGGCCTGATTGTAACTCTCCCAATCTTGTTAAGTATTGAGGTCCAGAATAATGCCTGAGTACTTATGAAGAAGCAGTGATAAGTGGTGAAGCCCAGATGGTATGAGACTTGGAGGGAGCCAAGTTAATGGTAATGGTTTTCATGCAGCTGCTGGCCTTGCCATGGAGGTTGTGGGTTGGGGAGGAGCTGCCAAACATGATGTAGATGATACTCGGCAGCCACAGTGCATTGGACACGGAGGAAATGTTTAGTTAAACTGGTGGATGGATGGCAATCAACCAGATTGGCACCTACCACTCTACTTTCTTCTCTCAACATTTTATTAATTGTAATTGCCACAAACGACATTAGTTTGTTTGAAACTAAAACATTTGAAAGGCATTCCCAGCATTGATACATTGCTGCTTGTTTTCGTCGCATGTTCTCACTGTCTTGGCACTTGAACTGGGTCCTTTTAAAACATGAAGATAGCTCTGGAGTAGGTTGTCCGCAAATCCATGATAACAGTGCTGGAAATATCCATCTAATCAGCTTCTCAATTGGAGCCACTCAGTCAATGATTAGACTCAGGCTTAAGATGAAATCCTGTGTCTAGAGACACACAAGGCAGACAAACCTTATGCTTCCATCTGTTTTCTATAGCTTGTTTTCTCATTGATGACTGCACACAGTAATATTTCATTGCTGTCCTGGATGCAGTGCTCCATTCCAAGGTCTCTCTGAATTCCCCTGATAAATAGAGAAAATTGGCAATCAAATTTAAGGTGACAATCAAATGGTCACAGGAAAAATAATGCATTGTTTCCCCAATAGAACGAATTGAGAGAAGGCAGGACAATTTATCTTTACCTGTGTTAAACCCACGGGCATTGAGGCCCCCTACTGCTGCCTGTCATTGATGGATCCAGTTTATCATTTGCTTGGTCTGCAGTTTCCATCTAGTCATGGAGTGAGAGATACTACATCCATTGTCAGTGACAGTCAGCAGATAACCCTGTGCTTTCAGGTAAAATAAAGGAAGAGTTTCAGCACAGTGCAAATGGAGTAGCGTCTTGCTAAATGTAAATGCCAGTTTGCAGTGAAGCTTAAACAACTTGCTGCTGGGGACTGTCAGACTCTTGCAGCTCCAAAAGAAGTGATTGTGTATCAGTAGTAGCCTGCACTTTCAAGCAAGGGCTATTGGAATTCATTTTCAGAACTAGTAGCTGAGGAGAGAAATGAGGACTTAATGATAGACTGAAGTAGCCTGGGAGCCATTAGACTGGATGAACTCAGAGCTGGCCCTGACAACTTATCGAAATGTATTGGAGTGGTCTTGGATGCATTTCAGAATAGCTTTCTAAGAAGGCCCAGAGGAATGGATTCAGAGTCCTTTAACCGTATATATTGCATTGCTTTGATCATAGGGGAATTTCACTATACAGCTTGGTGAGAAATTATTCTTGTCTCATCAGAGCACTCATTAGCTGTACATTTGCACTTTAAAAATATAACCCAAACTGGTTGATGATCCATAATATTGCTCTGGAAACACACTTGAAAAGAAAAGCAGATTTTATGATTCAAAATATGAGTATAAAAAATTATACTGCAAACAATGAGGCCTTCCAGACCATTGTAACTGTACTAGTTGGAGAAAGTGAGGACTGCAGATGCTGGAGATCAGAGCTGAAAATGTGGTGCTGGAAAAGCGCAGCAGGTCAGGCAGTATCTAAGGAGCAGGAGAATCGACATTTCGGGCATGAGCCCTTCTTCATTCCTGAAGAAAGGCTCATGCCCGAAACGTCGATTCTCCTGCTCCTTGGATGCTGCCTGACCTGCTGCGCTTTTCCAGCACCATATTTTCAGCCCCGTAACTGTACTAGTTGTTTTGATCTCAGTAAAGACTAGCAACACTCTTAGAATTTCTTTTTCAGAATCTGAATACTAAGGTATTTATTAAAATAATAACATTACATGTTTAACAGTTTAAACAAAGGAATTTAAACAAACAAGATCAAAGATTATGAATTATAGTAACCAGATTCTATCACAGTCAGTTACATTAAGAGGGTGGCACAGTGGTTAGTATTAGTGCCTCACAGTGCCAGGGACCCAGGTTCAATTCCAGCCTCAGGCTGTGTGGAGTTTGCATATTCTCCCTGTATTTGTGTGGGTTTCCTCCCACAGTTCAAAGATATGCAATTTAGGTTTGTGTAAGTTAGGGGAAGGGGTGTGGATTGCTCTTTGGAAGGTCAGTGTGGACCTGTTGGGCCAAATGGCCTGTTTCCACACTGTAGGGATTCAATGATTAAAGATAATATGAACAAAATTGTTTACATTTCATACAAAATCCTTAACTTGACCTTCATTCTAACATTCTTAACATTCTAAAATTCTCAGGTCATATACTTACCAAAACTTGGAGAATTAACTGCTTGGTTTGGGCACTGTGTAAATAATTCCTATAAGGGGTTAGATTTCTTGAACCTTCCAGCAAGATTGACAATATAAATCCCCTGTAATTGTTCTAAATTTGTAACCTTCTTGGTCAACATAGTTGTCTTGAGCATCTTAAGCATCTGGGTTCAGGAATATTGTCTTTCTAATATTCCTTAACTGTTGAGTTTTGTATCTAAAACTATCTCACACCTCAGCATAACTTTACCAGAAATTCAACTCATTACTTGAGTGGCAAGTTGATCGGTCCACAAGAGTTATAAATCTTTTAGTGAGCTCAAAGAATTTCTGTGGGAAGACATTTTCCCTTCAGTCCAGTGTATGCTAAAACTCTAAACATAAATGGCATGAACTGAGGACCATGCCTAGGAGCCTACCTACCTAAACAACTAAAATGTTGCTCTTGTACTTTTTCTATTACCTCCAGACACCTTGGTCGTATGATCATTCAATGGGACTTAGCTTTGTTAGCCCGAAATTAGATGCTCTTAAAAAGGGCCACCACCCCAGACACAAAAGTTCATCCCCCAAAAGCTCATCCTCCAGCATTTTGCAAGAACTACCTAATTAGTTGACAGTTTTGCCTTCTCCGATTGCTGTGATTATTTTTCAGTTCTGTTATCCAATTCCCTTTTGAACATTATTATTCAATCTGCTCCTACCACTTTTTTCAGGCAGCACATTCCAGATCATTAATGACTTACTTTGTAAAACAATAAAAAACCCACATCTCTCTTCCTTTCTTTTGCCAATTGTCTTTTGGCTACTGACCTTCCCACCAGTCAAAACCATTTCTCACTACCTATTATTTCAAAAAGTATTATCATTTTGAATATGTTTATTCAGCATCACAGTAATGGGCAGCACGGTGGCTCAGTAGTTAGCACCAATGGCTCACAGCACCAGGGACCCAGGTTTGATTCCAGCCTTGGGCAACTGTATGGAGTTTGCACGTTCTCTCCATGTCTGTGTGGGTTTCCTCTGGGTGCTCTGGTTTCCTCCCACAATCCAAAAATGTGCAGGTTAGGTGAATTGGTCATGTTAAATTGCCTATTGTATTCAGGGATGTGTAAGCTAGGTGCATTAATGAGGAGAAATGTAATACAATAGGGTAAGGGAATGGGTCTGGGTGGGATACTCTTCAGAGGGATGGTGTGAACTTGTTGGGCCAAATGGCCTGTTTTCACACTGTTGGGATTCTATATTGATAACCTTCTCCACTGTAAGGAAAGCAGGTTCAATTTCTCTAGTCTTTCCTTTTAACTGAAGACGCTCATTCCTCATGCACACGGCGAATCAATACCAAATGCAGTTTTCCAGTTGTGGATAATTGCACTCGGATGCACAGACATATTTCATTACCTATTCAAAGCATTCATTTGTTCCATGTCTATCTATTAATCCACTAATGATCTTAAATATTCAGTTGCTGTTAATGTTTTCTATTCTGAATTCCTAAGTTCACAGTTTTGATGGGAAATACCTATTTAGGTTTGTCATGCTCTAACTCTATTCTTTCAGACATTGGTGGTGCTCCACTAGGAGGATTCAATTAAAGCATGCCATGTCTTCCTTGATAATTTCCGTTATCTTAGTGATTTATAATAAGACAACTTAAGTCAGCATGCACAGCTGAAAGCTATACCTTACATGCAAGGCCCATGCATCTTGAATTGTATTCATCAAGTTGTAATAAATCTTAAGAAAATATTGACCTTCACAGATTTCTTTTGCAAGCTCATGTTGCTATAAGCAGAGCATGTTGGGAAAGTTTGAGCACACTTGCAAAGATTTCCCATCCTCTAATTTGAATGATTAGAAAAGGGACGTGCCCTCATATCGTGGATTGTTTGAACAAGTTGCCTGTCAGAGACTATGTGAAAGACAGTTAAAATGATTGCGGTCACCTCAGAGCTTATTTCCATTGCTGTCTCATTTTCTATTCCTTTCTTGCCTAGAAATCAAGGATGACTGCAAATGGTGTCCAATTAATCATGGGCCAGACCTTCCAGGGAGTGACAATCATATCCTCTCACATGCCTCTCCACGTTGATGCTCCTCTGCATTTCTAGCCAGGTATTCTGAATGCCCCAGAAATAAGGAGCACATCATCCATTGGAAACCATTCTGGAGTCAAGGAGAAGAGTAGAGATGCTTAATATGGCATTAACTGGCATTGATAAGTCTGTATATCCAGCATGAATCTTAGTGAATGGGTGAGTTGATGAATAATAGAATAGGTTTGAAATGTGAATTAGTAGGTAAAGTGGTTGAGATAAGTTGGCATGCAAATGAAGTGTTAGCTGGGTAGAATACTAGGTGCCAGGGTAGCAGTTGGGTAGAGTCGTAGATGCATAGGGTAACAGGTGGATAGGATGGAGGATGGGGAGATGAGTAAAGTGGCAAGTAGGTAGGGTGACATGTCAATGGGATAGCATGCACCTTGTTAGGTTATGAGAGGTATTTGGGGGCTTTGTCAAATCTATTTGGGGTGTAGTTGGGTTCTAGGAGGTAGCATAGTTGGGGAGGGGCAGTTGGGTTTGATTGGGAAGTTGGTCAGGAACTTGGAGGCAGATGGGATCGGGGAAGTTGTGTTGGCTCAGTTTGGGGGAGGGGGTTCAGTGTGATAGTCAGGAGGTGTTAGGCGAGGACATCAAGGGATCAAGTGAGTTAACAGGTCAGATCAGTGGAGTCGGAGGGATAGAGTTTGAGAGATAGGAAAGGGTCAGTCATGTAGTTACACAGGAGTTAGACTAAGCTTTAATCTGTATAATATTTCCAGGAAATCTCTGAAGGGTCTGATTCTAACTCAATCCTTTAGTTCAAGCCTTTAGAAAAGGATTTGTGAGACCAGGGGAACTGCCATCAAAAATTCAAACTTCCCAGGCATTCCCACAGAGATCAGGCATGTCTGAATTTCCATAGGATCCCAACATGCATCTTGGGTCATAACTCTGGTCTCTGATGACCTGAAGACTGGAAGATCTGGACCCACATAACAAGCAAATTGCAATATTATGACAACTTACATTTGGTGAGACCCAACAAATCAGATATAGGTCTTGATACTTTTGGGAACTCTTCAAACAAGATAGATTAATACCAGATGTAGTCTGCAATTTAGCAACTGCAAGTTTCAAATAAATGTGGGTAGACGTTTTGGTTTTTGCACAATTCGCAATTCAGCACAAATTGCACCCAAAGTTGGTCTATTTTGGCAAGTGTTTGATCAAAACATCCATGAGTTTTCAGTCAAATGCATTAGCATGTTGGCCAGGGTAAAATTGACCATGATTCAGCTTACTGGGGCAACACTTCAAACAATTTTGCTTTGTCTCAAAATAGAAGCTTTTCTCATCACAACGTCAATTCACCATCTGTGAGTAACTTCTTAATTTTAAATTACTGAAAGTGACTTAAAAATAGGGAACAATTTTCAAAGTAAATGTAGGACAATAGTTATTAACTATACTAAAACAAACCTGACTGGAATATTAGCAGATCAAATCTGACACTGAGTCACAGAAGGAAATGTTAAGATGTCACCAAAAGCATTGACAAAGTAGTAGCTTTCAGAGGAGGACAAAGATAGAGAGCTGGAACAAGTTCAGGATGGAATATTAGAGGTTAAAGTGTAGACAGCTCAATTAGCAACTCATTATTAATGGTGGGCTGAAGGAAAAAAGGATAGAGTAGAAGCCAAACCAAAGGAAGCAGAGCTCTTAAGATGCTCATGTGGCTTGATAAGATTAGATATGTTGTCAAAGTCAAGGTGATTTGAGGCCCTTTGTAAATAGTGAATGTGAGCCAATTTGGGTAATTCTGACCCCATTCCCAGGGGTTCTGATTTTCGGGAGTGGTTTTCTGGTTGGTTTAGGTTACAGATGCCCTTTTGTCACTCCTGTTTGAGCTGGCTGCATTCCAGCGATATGTATGTCCTGGGCTTTCCAGATATTTTTATGAAGTCAGGTCAGTTTTTAAAAGAGTCATTGACCATGCGACCTCAGAGAGGTTATCTGGATGAGGAAACACTTCCAAAGATAAGTTCAAAAGGTCCCCCTCATGTCTCCCACAGCAGGCTATGTTCCTTCCCCTACCCTCAAATGCCCCCCATCCCCTTATGCCAAGCTCTGACACTTTCATACCCAATTACCGAACATACAATGTATTAAGACTATTAATCCAATAGAGATAGTAGAATGTGTAAAAAGTTTGAAAAAATGTTAATTATTTTCACATTCTTAAAAGAAAACCTCTTTTTACTACAAGCAAATAGAAGTGTCAATCATTTATAATATTTAAAATATCAATAGCAGAAACTGAAAGCACTTGAAACTTCTTCAGCTTGTATAAATGATCATTATGCAATTGACAGGAGTGATCCAAGCACCAGAACTGTCAGTCAAGCTTCCTTTCTCCTCAGGCTTAGGTCTTTCAATAATCTAACGGATACCTGAGCTTATGTTTTCCATTATAACTGGTTTGAAGTCCCATAGCTCTGAGATGAGACTCTTTAAAGTCCGCATCGGCAGTATGTGGACCGTTTGCTCTCTTGGAACTCTCTCCCAGGGTGTTTTCCCTGACTGCACCCAGACCTGCCCCCCAAAACCAATGACAATAACACCTCTAGAGACATTTTCTCCTATGGTTGAGGAGATTGACACAGGAATTTCCCCAACTCCCACTAACTGCATCAAGAATGTAAAGCCAGGCCATGGTAAGGGATTAGGTGAGGGAGGATTGGGATACAGGCATGGATATTTTAAATTCTAGTCTGTATTGGACTCAGTGCCCATTTAGATCACTGGGCTAATGGGTGACCCGTGGTCTGGTGTGAGTTAGGATGCAGGCAACAGAGGTTTTGATGACCTGATCATTATGGAAAATGGAAACTGAGTGACAGAATTGGAACAGTCAAGTCTGACGGCAACTAAAACAGATGGTTTGAAGCAGAGGTGGGAGACTGTAATGTTATACGCGAATGTGATTGGAATGTAATAAGAAACCAATCATCCACACGTTTCAGTAGGTAGGGAACCTAAACTAAATACTCAGGCTTGCTGAGATTTGATGTTCTATTTTATTGTGTGCAAGTGAGTGAAGAAAACAAAATGATCCCTGGTTTGTAATGACAGTTAGGCAAAAGATTTTACACTTCCATTTTGCAAAAATCTATGAAGATATGACCATCTGTAAGTGGTTTCAGAGTGGCAGGCGGCACCAACTGTTCCTGTGCAGAAAGGCACATGGCAGCCGTTAACAAGCCCTAAACATGTTTTTGCTCTGTGTTTGCTTTGCTTATTCAGATAGTGACACTTTATGAACTGGAAGAAATCACTTTAAAGAGAAATACATGTATTTCCGTGTAGCACCTCGTTTTTGAAAAGTCTGATGCATTGGAAGAAATTTCAGTGGTCCCCGCTTTTTTCTGACTGAGTACCGGAGCGACAGCCTAACATTTTAGTAAGCTGCAAAAGTAATCATGAAATGTACATGAATGCAGAAACAAAGCACAGTCAATATTCATATGCTCAAGAAGATATTTAATGAGATTTTTCCATGGGATTACACATTAAGTTGGAACACCTTACTTACCATGTGACCCAGCCATATGGTGGGCTAATTGTTCCAATTTTAGTCGCTGTGAAAACACAGGATAGTGTGGAAGGAATTAAGTTTACGTTGGAAACGTCTCTCTGAAAATGCTGTTGCTTTAAGAGCTGTCCCTGTAATTATGGCACATTGCTTCCCAATTAGCTCATCATTTATTGTTTGTAATCTACTGCTGCTCTTCTATACATTAGGATGACGAGTGTTTGACATATGAAAATGTGTAAATAGACTCGAAGAGGTTAGGTCAGATTGGGTCAAGGGTGGGGGCGTAGTTTGCCAACATTTCCAAATCAACCTCAGAACAGGAAAACAAGAAGGAATTAAAAACTAGAAAACATTGGAAAACAGTGAATGGTTCAAGCAACACCTGTGGAGAGAGAAAATGGACTGAACTTTCCAGTAAGCTTTGGGATTCTGACGTCCAGCCCATCTGGGAGTCAGATAAAAGCAAAATACTGTGGATACTGGAAATAAAAGCAAATAATCCTGGAGCAACCCAGCAGAGCTGAGCTGTGAGAGAGGAAAACAGAGTTAGTGTTCCAAGTCCATTATGACTCGACTTCAGAACTGTTTGGGAAGGCACATGTCTGTCTATGTCATCAGTGTGCCCTCTGGCACATCCTTCCAGAAGACAGCTTCTGGATTTCCTGTGTCGGCAATCACCATTTCATTAAGACTGGTGAGCAGTTTCTCAGGCCCAGCCAGAGGACCTGCAATAAGGCCAGACTGGAAGCCCCACTGGGAGGTATGTGAGTGCAAAAGAGTCTAACATGGAGGCTCCCTTGGTTGCCTGCATTGAAGCAATCAATAGGAGGGCTATCAGGGTGGGGGGAAGCTGCTCTGTCAGAGTGCTAACAGGGAAGGTTGGCCTTGTATCCAGGGGGATAGGTGGAATCGAAGCTCCAGCTCTAATGACCATCGTAACTGCTTCTAGAAAATTACCTCTATTGACTTAGTAGCTCTGGTCAAAGCAGGGTGCCACTCTAGAGTGGAAAATACCAGTGCCATTGCAAAATGTCCCTAAGTAGGACCTCTATGCCCTAAATGGCTGCCCACCTCTATGCATTGGACCTGGTTTTGAGTTTAGGTTGATCAGATTGATTCCAGGGCTGTCGTACGAGGAGCGGTTGAATTGCTTGGCATTGCACTCACTGGATTCAAGCAGAATGTATGGAGTTATAGAAAATGTTCAGGGTATTGGGAAGGTGGACATTCTCCCTTGTGGGACAATCTCGAACAAGACAGCATGGACATGTAGAGTGTAAGGAGGTAGGTTCAAAATTGAGAAGAAATTATTTCTGTCTGAGGGTTGTGAATCTTTAGGAACTGAATGACCCAAAGCACAGTGGACGCAGAATCAATCAACAGATTCAAAAAAGGAGACGTTTCTGTTGCAAGCTGGGATGAAGAGCGATAGAGAGCAGGCAGGAGAGTGAAATTGAGATCAGGATAAAATCGGCTATGATCATGTTCAAGAGTGGAAGGGGTTCGAGGGGCTCAATTGCCTACTCCTGTTCCTAATCCCTATGTTCCTTTGTTACTATTGGACTGCCCAGTTAAACCTCCCTTCAGGTTCAGGGGCAAGATTGGGCACAGAGCTGAAAATGTGTTGCTGGAAAAGCGCAGCAGGTCAGGCAGCATCCAAGGAGCAGGAGAATTGACGTTTCGGGCATGAGCCCTTCTTCAGGAATGAGGAAAGTGTGCCAAGCAGGCTAAGATAAAAGGTAGGGAGGAGGGACTTGGGGG
>NC_057738.1:14198330-14206125 GCF_004010195.1 Chiloscyllium plagiosum | reverse complement strand
TGGGAGGGGGAGTTGAAATGTTGAGCCACAGGGTGGTTGGGTTGGTTGGTCCGGGTGTCCCAGAGGTGTTCTCTGAAACGCTCCGCAGAGAGGCGGCCTGTCTCCCCAATAAAGAGGAGGCCACATCAGGTGCAGCGGATGCAGTAAATGATGTGTGTGGAGGTTTGGTTTGGAGGAAGTGGGAGGATGAGGATTGGAAAGAGAAGTTGTTCAGAGTGAGAACCAGTTCAGTCAGTCGAAGGGGGGTGTCAGTTGAAGGGTACTGGTTGGTACGGTGGGAAAGGAAGAAGCGGAGGGCTTTGAGTTCTTCGTGATGGGGGGGGTGGGTGAAGGTAGTTAGAACGGCAATACGTCGATGCAGATGGGGGTCTTGTGGTCGAATCGTTGACTCTCCTGCTCCTCGGATGCTGCCTGGCCTGCTGGGCTTTTCCAGCGCTGCACTTTTCGACTCTGATTTCCAGCATCTGCAATCCTCACTTTCTCTCAGTTGCTTTTATCTTTGTGCACTTATCTTTTATTGCTTCATTCTACAAGAAAAAAGGGACTCAGTTAGCTCAGTTGGCTGGATGGTTGATTTGTGATACAGGGTGATGCTTACAGCATGGGTTTAGTTCTTGACTGGCTGAGATTACCACAAAGGACTCTCCTTCTCAACCTGTCCCCTTGCCTGAGATGACCGATGACCCTCATTTTTAACCATCACCAGTCATCTCTCTCTAGTGGGAAAACAGCCGTCTGGTCCAGCAGGACAATGGGAACTTTACAAGGAAAGGCTAAAGGGCAAGCATTAGAAATGTGAACAGTGTTTGTATAGTTGGTGTGAATTAAGTTGGTAGCAGGTGTGCACATTGAAAATGAAATATCTCCTCAGAGGCCGGTGTCTCATTGCCAATTTTACTTTTATATGAAGTGTCCTTAAGACTGATCAAGCTCTCTCAGAGCCAGTTCTCTGAGTGAACAGGATGCCTGACCCTCCTGATTATATCTGTCAGCCAGGGCTCCCTGATTGGACCAGATTAACAGCCCAATCAGGGAACTCATATTCTATGACATCCACCTGGTGGACCTTGTTACAATCACTAAACTCCATACACACACACAACCCGACCCCCCCCCCCCCCTCTCCCCACACCAAGCCTGAGGACATAGGCTTGTTCTTTATCTTGTAGCTCCTCCTGGAGCGTTTTAGCACCAGGTCAAGTTTCTTTACCTCTGCCTCAGATACAGGTGGGTGGGGTATAACACACTCGCCACTTGCCTCTTGCGCCCAGTGCCTCTCGGAAGAAATTCATCTTCACTTTCAGTTGGCAAAGGCATCAAGACGGCAACACCCACTATGTCCATCTCAGATTCTGAGGTCTCTTCAGTACTTGAGAGCCCACAGGTTTTGCCACGGTTTCTGACTGTTCTGAGGAGCCGGGCACGTTTTGCTCATGCCCCCTTTGTGAGTTTGCAGCTTTCATATGGCCCACGTGCTTGTTCAGGACCAGTGCACCGACCCAAACCTTATATGTCATTGGTACTCACCTTGTGTCGACCAAGCCTCTTACCCATGCAGGGCTATTTCTGTGGTTCCTACACCAAACCTCATCCCGTAAAGTAAACTCCCTCTGTCATTTAGTGGAGTCTTGTGTCCAGCATTGGCTTTCCTGATGCCTTTTCACCTTCCCTCCCAGGTCCAGGAAGATCAGATTTAACCTCGTGCACTGTTGAATTCGGCTTGAAGTTATGGGCTGCACCACCTTGCCCTCTTTAAATAGACCTAGCAAGGCTTTGTGGTCCATTATTCTTACAAATTCGTGCCTGTAAAGGTATTGGAGTAACTCCTCCACTCCAAATATGATCACCAATCCTCCATCTCAGTATCTGCATTAGCCACAGTCTTGGATGCATACGCTACTGACATTCCTCTCCACTGGGCCATCAATAAGTTAATACAGTTGGTTCTGCTATAATGCGTGTTTCTGAATGTGAATTGACTTTAATGCGATTGAAGAATTTAGACTGTTACTTGGACAATGCGAACTTTCCTTACCTGTATTGGCTCTAACGTGATTCCAGTGGTGTTGGTTTAAATGATGCTGCTAGTACACGATTTTCTTATAAAATGGAAACAGAACTATTGCCTTATATCAGAAGAGACTGAACTACCATGATGCTGCATGGGGAGGGATTGCATGTCAATACCAGATCTCGCCTGGGATCATACTGTGCCAACACCTTAGAGGATGATAGCTGTTTCTTCACTTCCCTGAAAGCAATGTGACCACTTACAAGGCTGACCCTTTTTTTGGAGTTGATGCAAATGTGCCAGGATGGAGGACAGGCTATGTATGAACTTTCTGTCATAATTTACTAGGCCAAGAAAGGATCTCAGCCCTGGTACAGAGATGGGAGCCGAGATACCTTTGCTCGCCCTCTCTTTATTTTCCAAAGAGTGTAACTAAGTCTTGTCAACTCTGTAGCACAAGTAGGTCACTTGGGGTGCCTAGAACACACAATTTTCCAGTCTAAGACTTACACCTACATGGAAGAAATTCACCAAATTCTTGAATAGCTCCTTACTGACCTTTTCTGTTATTAACAAGTCATCAGGATAAATGCCAAAGTGGGGTAGACCCTGTCAAATGTTCTCCAATGTCTGCTGGAAAATTGTACAGGCTGACAATATCCCAAATGGCGATTATATTGGTACAAACGCTCATGGGTATTAATTGTAGCGTACTTCTGGGAATCCTCATCCAACTGCAATTGCAGGTAAGATCAAGTGAAGAACAGCTCCCAGCCACCTTTGTGTAGAAATCCTCAATGTGAGGGATTGGATATTTCTCCAGCTGCAAAAAGCTGTTTGCCGTTTTCTTAAAGTCTCCACAAAGGTGAACCGAGCCATCTGTCTTCATAATTGCTCTGACTGGTGCTATCCTTTGCACAACCTACACTGGTTTGATGAATCCTTCACTTTCCCACCATCTGCTTTCTGCCTCTACTTTTGTTTGTAAGTGAAATTGCAGAGTCATGGAATTGCTTCCAGGTCAAATGCAAGGTGGCCTTGGCTCCTTAGATAGTCCATAGACCTTCCTGGAAAGCCTCTGGGTATTTAATTGGGACTTCACTTAGGCAACCATTTTGTAATTGAAAAATATTGAGCCAATCCAGGTGAATCTTTCTCAACCAATTTCACCCCATCCAGCTTGGGCCCAATCAGTTCTAGCTGATTCTCATAAGAAACAGAATCAAAATTGTCCCCTGAATCTGTGAAGGTTCATCAGTCGAGCCAACTTAAGGGTTGGAGTCCAGGGTGAATTTTGTTAAAGACTGGTTCTGCGATCACTGAAATGGCCACGCCGGTATCGACCTCCATTCGAATCAGGTGACCATTTAACCAGATGTTTATTTGATTGGTTCCAATTTGGGTATTGCTAAGCAATTTAACTGTTCCAAACCAGATGCAGGTGGACTTTCCAGAGTATGCGCTCTCCTGGATGCCAGCCTATGAGTTCTCTTACTCAGTTTTGATCTCGTAGGACTCTTTTGCTGTTTCGATTCCGCATACTGGCAGCAATGACAATAGCTTGCAAGCCTGGATTCTGAAGAGAATGTAACCGTCTGGCTGAGGTTTTGTTTTGTTTTGGGGTTTTACTGTGGGCTGACCTAGAGTCCCTCTGTTCTGGATACATCCTGAGAAAATCGATGCAATTGCTTCATTCAAATGGTGTTCCCTAAACTCAGATGAACTGGCAAGGGCATCCACTTTCGTCAGAATACCCTACAACTCATATGCCCCACATGCTGCATTTTCCAATGTTGTAATCCAGCTGGGCTTCAGCTAGTCAGCACTTTTGCATGGTTACATCATTAATTCCACTCTAATTGCCACTGAAATAACTCCACAGATACTGGTATCGCGTCACTAAGACAGCTTTTATTTACATATGAAGAGTCCTTGACACTGACCCAGTTTCCTTAGAGCCAGCTCTCAGAGTGAACAGAACCTCTGACACTCCTGTTTTTATCTGTCAGCCAGGGCTCCCTGCTTGGACCAGATTTGCAGCTACAGTCAGTGAACTCATATTCTATAAGATCCACCTAGCCGACCTGTTCACAATCATCACAGAAAGGTTTTGGTAACCTGCCAATTCTAGCCTGCCTTCAGTGTGAAGCCTAAAACTGCAGGCCCAATTTTAGTTCACTTGCTCAGTCATATTGAACAAATAGATCGCAGACATTGAGTTTCACATTTGTTTTGGCATTCGCCTTTGACTGTTGCGGTAATTTAAGTAAAAGTATTGTCCGCAGCATGACAGGAACTGAAAACAATTACCCACACAAATCATATTGGGTTTCTCAGGCAAGGATGAATGAATGTCAGATCTGATATACAAAATAACCACAATGATTTCATAACAAGCCAAATTATTGTTATCTTAAGTCACAGTAAAGACATTCTCTACAATGGCCTTGATTATATCCTCCATAGCCCCAGAATTAATGATAGATGCAGCTATGATATACATGTCAAGGGAACAGGTAATATGAAACTGGTAATTGTTCCAGCTCGTTGTTTGGCCAGATGGTAAATTAATTGTGCTCTCAACTTTACAACACATTTTCTGCTATTCCCTGTTTGTCCTACATCTGCAGTGCAAAATGTGAAGAGTTACCAGGAAAATGTTCTTTACAGTGATAAATTGTAAAGATGTTTTACATGGCTGAAGACATGGCCCTAATCACTTTAGAAACTTCCTTCTCAGAGAAGCAGCACAAAGTTATATGAACAAACTTCAAATCCATGAGTTCCATTTCAGGCACCTTCTCAAGGTCTGCAAACCTCCAGGGATCCTGCACACTTCCAATCCCAGTCTCTCATGATCCCCATTTCTTTCTGTCCCATCATTCAGTCAAGTAGGCCTTAGACTCTGAAATCTCCATGCCTTTTTCCTTCTCTCAGGACCCTTCTTAAACCTAATTTGTGACTGAGCGGTTGGTCACCTGCCCTGATATCTCAATGTATGACTTGCTGCCAAGCTTTGTCTGACATTCAAAAATGCTTGGTTTCAAGAATGATGGAACACGGGTTGTTGGTTCGCTCCCCAAGCCAGTGGGTTGTCCTGCAGACGTTTCATCACCATGCTAGGTAACATCATCAGTGCAACCAAATCTTTGCAAAAACTTTTTAAAAATTATGGAATTGATTTGCCCAACTAATGGTAAATGTCGAGTGGTGCACATGCAGAAGTGCCCAAGCTGTGGAGTCATGGAAAGCATAACATGGCAGCTTGTCAAAATCAAGCCTATATACTGATTGGGTGACACTCAGTCCCTGTAAAGAGAGGGCTAATAAGGGGAAGATGAATTGACCACACATCAGAATAAACAGTGAGACATCTTGAAGGAGTGGTTCTTTCATTTGTCACTCTCGGTCAGAAGCAGTGCAGGGAAGGAACCAAAATGGGAAATTTCCACAGGCTAGCCATTGATTTCTTATCTATTTATTATAATAATTCCATTGGTTGTTATTTTACATGGATTTCAGACCAGTCTAGCAATGTAGCTTCATGACACTTACATAATACCATTGCGTGTGACATTTTGTTATAGACTTTCAAATAGGTTTTCATTTTCAGTGCAATAGGATCATGCAGTGTGTTCAGAACAAAGAAAAACAAAGAAAATTTACAGCCCAGGAACAGACCCTTCGGCCCTCCAAGCCTGAGCCGATCCAAATGTACTGTCTACCTGTTGGTCAATTCCTAAGCATCTGTGTCCCTCTGCTCTCCACCTAGTCATGCATCTGTCCAGACGCATCTTAAATGAATCTACCGTGCCTGCCTCTACCACCTCTGCTGGCAATGTGTTCCAGATGCCCACCACCCTCTGTGTAAAGTACTTGCTGCATGTATCCCCCTTAAACTTTCCACCTCTCACCTTGAAAGTGTGACCTCTCGTTATTGAATCCTTCAGCCTGGGAAAAAGCTAGTCTCTATCCACCCTGTCTATACCCGTCATGATACTGTAAATGTCAATCAGGTCCCCCCCTCAACCTCCTTTTCTCTAATGAAAATAAAGCTAACCTGCTCAACCTCTCTTCATAGCTAGCATCTACCATACCAGGCAACATCCTCGTAAACCCTCTCTGCACCCTCTCCAAAGTGTCCACATCCTTTTTGGTAATGTGGTGACCAGAACTGTACACAGTATTCTAAGTGCAGCCGAACCAATGTCATGTACAATTTTAACATGATTTGCCAGCTCTTATACTCAATACTCCATCCAATGAAGGCAAGCATACTATATGCCTTCTTGACCACTCTATCCACCTGTGTAGCAAACGTCAGGGTACAATGGACCTTTCTGCCCATCAACCTTTCCCAAGGCTCTTCCGTTCATTGTATAATTTGCTCTAGAACTAGTCTTGCCTAAATGTATCACCTCATATTTGTCTGGATTGAAATTCATCTGCCACTTCTTCGCCCAACTCTCCAGTCTATCTATATCCTCCTGTATTCTTTGACACTCCCTTATGCTTTCTGCTACTCCATCAATCTTCGTGTCATCTGCAAACTTGCTGATCATACCAACAGTGCCCTCTTCCAGTTCATTTATGTATATTACAAACAACTGTGGTCCTAACACTGACCCCTGCAGACACCACTGGTCACCTTTCTCTATTTCGAGAAACTCCCTTCAACTACTACTCTCTGTCTCCTGTTGCTCAATCAGTTCTTTATCCACCTAGCTAGAAAACCCTGCACACCATGTGACTTCACTTTCTCCATTAGTCTACCATGGGGAACCTTATCAAATGCCTTACTAAAGCCCATGTATATGACATTAACAGCCCTTCATTCATCTATCAACTTGGTCACTTCTTCAAAGAACTCAATTAAGTTGGTAAAGCACGATCTCCCCCCGCACAAAACCATGTTGCCTATCACTGATAAGCCCATTATTTTCTAAATATAAATAGATCCTATCCCTCAGTACCCTCTCCAGCAACTTTCCCACCACTGATGTCAGGCTCACTGGTCTGTATTTACCCGTTATATCCCTACTACCCTTCTTATACAGGGGACAACATGAGTGACCTTCCAATCCTCCGGCACCTGTATTTAAGGATGCCACAAAGATATCTGTCAGGGCCCCAGCTATTTCGTCTCTCGCCTCCCTCAGCAACCTGGGATAGATCCCATTCGGTCCTGGGGATTTGTCCATGTTAATAACCTTTAGCCTACCCAACACATTTTCCCTATTTATGTCAACGTGATCCAGACGAATCAAACGTCTATCTCTAATCTCAAGATTCATTATATTCCGCTTCTCAGTGAACACTGATGCAAAGTTATTATTCAGAATCTCACCCATTCTCTCAGGTTCGACACACAGCCTTCCTTCATTAACCTTTAGTGGACCAATCCTTTCTCTAATTGCCCGCTTGCTTCTTATATTAGAATAAAATGCTTTGGGATTCTCCTTAATTCTGCTTGCTAAAGCTATTTCATGACCCCTTTTAGCCCATTTGGTTCCTCGTTTAAGACTTGTCCTACTCTTCCGATATTCCTCCAGGGCCCGTTCTGTCTATATCTCTCTGCAGCCTTTCTGTGTTCTGTTTCCTCTAAGTTTTGTGTCATCTGAAAACTTGGATACTTTACTTGGTTTCTTCTTTTACTTATACAGTTAATGGTAAGGTCCTAGGGAGTGTTGCTGAACAAAGAGACCTTGGAGTGCAGGTTCATAGCTCCTTGAAAGTGGAGTCGCAGGTAGATAGGATAGTGAAGAAGGCGTTTGGTATGCTTTC
>NC_057738.1:14178788-14198322 GCF_004010195.1 Chiloscyllium plagiosum | reverse complement strand
GTCTTTTCCCTGGGGTCAGGGAGTCCAGAACTAGAGGGCATAGGTTTAGGGTGAGAGGGGAAAGATATAAAAGAGACCTAACGGGCAACATTTTCACACAGAAGATGGTACGTGTATGGAATGAGCTGCCAGAGGAAGTGGTGGAGGCTGGTACAATTGCAACATTTTAGAGGCATTTGGATGGGTATAGAGTTTGGAGGGATATGGGCCGGGTGCTGGTAGGTTGGACTAGATTGGGTTGGGATATCTGGTCGGCATGGACGGGTTGGACCGAAGGGTCTGTTTCCATGCTGTACATCTCTATGACTCTATGAATCTAAGTGACTAATAGATTGCAAATAGCTGATATGCTTGCTTGCTGCTGTACTAGTTACACCCTACCAACTTGAAATGTTCCATTTATCCTTACTCTCTGCTTCAGTTAATCAGCCTTCTATCCATATTTATATACTTCCCAACTCCATGAACCATTGTCTTACATATTAATATTATGAGCGCAACGTTATTGAATGCCATTTGGCAATGCAATATACCTAAATCTGTAGATCTCCCTTGAACTACCCTACCAGCTACATTCTCAAAAAAGTTCTAATAAATTTGAAAAACATACTTTTGTAAAATCACTTTCACGCTAACATTTCATACTATGATTTTCTAAGTGCATTGCTAAGACCTTTATAACGATACATTCCAAAGTCTGATGTCAGGCAAACTGATGTGTGCTCTCTCTCCATTTCTCTTCTTTCTTGAACGGCCGTGTTACATTTGCTAAAATTCAATCCATTGGAAGCATTTTGAAAACTAGGGAGTTTTGAAAAATCATGACCGGTGCATCCATTATCTCTCCAGCTCCCTGTTTTATATCTGTACAATGCAAGCTCTCAGGTCATGGCTTTTATTGGCTTTTAGCTCCTTAAATTTCACCAATGCTTCTGCTCCTCTGATAACAATTATCTCATGTACCTTGCTCTTATTAACTTCTTGACATATACTTGTAAAAATTCTTATAACCTGTATTTCGTTTCCTGCCCAGTTTACTCTCATTTTGTGCTGTAATGCAGGATTGTATGATCTGATTTGTGAAATTTTGAAGCACCCACCCGCAATCCTTAAACTACTTGGTTACTGCTGAGAGATCTTCTCTCTCACCCACCTTCCCACTCATTGACCTTCCTTGTGATTGCTGATCATTCCTCTTCCTCACCATTCCTTTCATTGACCTATTCTCTTGCTGATCCTCACATTTGCCAAGCCTCCTGGTCGCTGCTGACCTCACTGCTCACTGACCTTCCCTTTGACTGACGCTCCTTCTCCAATGGAATGCATCACAGAGTCATAGAAATGTGCAGCATGGAAACAGATCCTTTAGTCCAACTCGTTCATGCCGACCAGATAACCTTTATTAATCTAATCCAGCATTTGGGCCTTTTCCCTCGAAACACTTCCTATTCAATGCACTGACCAATAAAGACAATGTTACTTCACCACCCTGTTTACCTATCACTCCATCTTCAAGGAACTATAAACCTACATCCCAAGATTTGTTTGTTCGGCAACACTCCCCTGATGAAGGGCTTTTGCCTGAAACATCGATTTTCCTGCTCCTCGGATGCTGCCTGACCTGCTGTGCTTTTCCAGCACTACTCTAATTTGACTCTAACAGTCCCCTGACCTTAACTTTCACTGATCCTCCCTCTTGCTAATCATCTCTCACCAATCATCAATCTTCCTATGTTATCCATACCATTCTGTTATATGCAGCCCAACATTGTGTTAACTGGTTCATAATTCAGTGTAATTTGTTTTTCATGTCAAAGGAAGCCAATTTACTGGAGAATGTGTCAGAGTGATCGATCTCATGTAAGATAATGGTCTACATTGCAGTAAGGATTAGTTTATAGCATGCATAAAAAATAATGAAACGCCTTTCATTTCGTATACAATCAACCAGCTATTTACAAATTATTTTGGAGGCAATTGTAATCTTTGCAAAGCATACTGAGAAATGTATGTTTTAAAGAGGCTTGATCTAAAGATTCAATGTAAATTGTTTAAATATTGACACACAATACAGAGGCAGAAAGGTTTTTTATCCTTCAAATGGTACTATCTTGCTTTCAAAGCATTTGCTTTACTAATCATGAAATCAGCAAGGAAATTTCAATTGCCTGACAACATATGTCATTTAAAAATACGCTTCTGATTAAAACTGCCAACTAATTGCTCATTTCAGTCCTCTATTACCTGAGCGAGTGACAGATGAATGCAATGCCTCTGGTAAGATTAGGTCTGGATTGTTAATTGAAGGTGTGCCACACCTTTGTCAATGAACATCAACAATCTTTGAGTGGATGCACTGTATATAAGGGCTTTTGTGGGGTACTGATAGTGTCCCTATCTTGAGGCCAGAAGGTCAGATTCAAGCCTCAAATTCCCTAGATTTGCATTGTAACATATCTGAATAGGTTGTTTAAAAATATCTCTACACTGTACACAGGAAAGATTAAGTGAGGACCTGTCTTGAAACTTACAGTTTTGGCTCCCAGTTCCATGTGATTTGATGTCATTGTGGCATAGTTCCTATGCTTGTGCTCAGTAGTCATTATGAGAGTAACGCGATAGTCAACCCCAAACAATCGCTGAGCTAAAGAAAGAGAGATGAGTTAGAGGTTTAATTAAGTTTGTAGGATTTAGGGCAGCTTTATGAGAGAAGAGATATTTGGAGAGGTCTAGTGAGGAATTTCTGGAATTAAGAGCTGAGACGGGTGAAGGAACAGTAATGGAGAAATGGAAATAGGTAATGTATTAAAGGTCAGAGTTGGAGAAATCCAAAGTTGCAGTGCTGGAGGAGGAATTAGAATAGGATCCCTACATAATGGAAGCAGGCTATTTGGCCCATTGAATCCACACTGACAATCTGAAGAGAATCCCACCCAGACCTACCTTATCCTGTTAACCCTCTATTTCCTGTGGCTAATCCACCTAGCCTGCACATCACTGGACACTATGGGCAATTTAGCATGGCCAATCCATCCAACCTGCACATCTTTGGACTGTGGGAAGAAATAAGAACACCCGGAAGAAATCCATGCAGATGCAGGGACACTGTGCAAACTCCACACAGACAGTCACCTGAGGTCAAACCCAGGTCCTTGCCGCTGTCAGGTAGCAGTGCTGACCACTGAGCCACCATGTTGCCCCAACGGGAAGACAGGAATTAAGAAAACAATGGGACACAATTTATTAACAGAACAGCTAAAAGCTATCATTGAGTGCACCGTTGTGTGAAATGATTGGAAGGGATCAGAGGATTGGTGTTGAAATCAAATGCTGTGCAATGTGAGTACTGAAGTGATGCTAAGTTGAGCCCTGTTTGATGCCTAGTCGAGGTAAACAGAAAGATGTTGATAGCAGGTGCCCAATGTGCTCTGCAGGCGCACAAAGCTAACTGTTGGGTTAGCAGAATGACATGAGATATCTTGCAGCATATCATTTGTGTTTGTCACAGTATGTGTTCAAAATGAATGACATCTGATGATGCTTTCAGCATTTAGAGTGCGAAGGGTGAGTACGATATGATTTGATTGCAGCCCTTGACATGGGTTACATGTGACATATACCCAATATAAAGTATCTTGGAGATTTGAACCTAATCAATTTTGAACAGACATTACTTTCTTTACCAAAGGGAATGGCTTATGCATAGAACACAATACAGGTTACCCGAAGTGGGTTACCTCTGATGGTATGAGAATCGTTGCACTCACGAGACACTGATTAAGCTTTCATCTGCAAAATTCTACAAGTTTCCTCATTTATAAGGGTTTGTGGATGTGTTTCTACAATAAAATATATGCAAAGGACATCAACATTTCATTTAGTCAAGAAGTGTAATAAATACACCTCGGCCCTGCAATTAGGTTAAATCTTGGTGTCAGCATTAGTCACATCATATCCAGACAGTTTGCAGAAAGCAATTCAGAAATTCAATACATTAGGATTCCCTCCACCAACACATGTAAAGTTGCACTCTGCCTTATCACTGTAGGAAATCTGCTAATCAAACCACAGTGTGTATATAATACAGCTCATTTTCAATCACTGGAAATAATTTGCTTTTCAGCTTCTAACATGTTAACTCATGCTACATGATTTTTGAAAATGCATGACACAATTAAAACATATAGCTAGTTTTACAAGTCACACATTTTAATATATTTTTGATGTAAATCAATGGAAGGGGCCAATGGAGAATAGTTTCTTCAAATGAATATTTCAACTGAAATGGGTAAAATGGCCTTGTTCTGTGCTAAAAACTTTGTATAGATTTATGCTAGTGGGAAGCGATGGCCTAGTGATATTATCGCTGGACTGTTAATCCAGAGATCCGGATAATGTTCTGGAGACCCAGGCTTGAATCCCACCATGGTAGATTATGGAATTTGAATCCAATAAAAATCTGGAATGAAAAGTCTAATGATGTCCATGAATCCATTGTCAGGAAAAACCCACCCGGTTCACTAATGTCCTTTAGAGAAGGAAAACTGCTATTCTTACGTGGTCTGTGACTCTAGAGATACAGCAATGTGGTTGACCTTTAACTGCCCTCTGAATGGTCTATCAAGCCACTCAGGGTAATTAGGGATGAGCAATAAATGCTGGCTTAGCCAATACCTCCCACATCTCTTGAATGAATGAATAAGAATGATGCATAACTTAGAACTACAGAGTTAAAAATCACCCAACAGCACGTGATAGACCAACAGGTTTATTTGGCAGCCCTTGGTCCTGGATTAAAGGCAAAGGGGATGGATAGTGCATCTGCCAGTCAGTGGCTGTTAGCTCTATTAAATGGCAAGACAACGTGGGAGATGATGGCTACTCTTGGTACAGCAGTCAAGCATAGGTCCAGTTTCATCGTTGGCTGTAGGTGAGTGATAGTGGAAGATTGGCCTTGGGGTACATGGTTGGTAGCAAGGGCTGCGAATGCCTCTCAGCAAGAGTCCCCTTCCCAATGCTGGTTCCCAAAATCAGGCATTGCGTGCCTTTGAATGAGATGTCGCCCCCATTCCCCCTCTCCTGGCAGTCCATTAGTTCAATACCAGTGGCAGCAGAATGGACATTAACTGGGCACTCAATAACTTCAGCTGGGGGTACACCAGGACTGCTGTCCACATATTCTTCTGCCAGGATATGAACCTGGCTGGAGGCAGAAAAAACCCCAATTCATGGCATTCCCCACCTGATGACATTCCTCTCTCGAACAAACTCATCACAGGCAGAGCACAAGATTCTGTTTAATGATTTCCTCTGAAACATTTTGAAGAATTTTCTTTCAGAATATAAAATGTCTGAATACATCCCAATAAAATGAATCATTTTCCCACTTACATGTGATCTTGAGCAGGGGGCAATGGTGGAATTGGGCTCCTGGGGTAGTGTGAGGTAAAAAGGAGAAAGGGGTTCTGCCAACCAAATGGGGCATCACATGGAAAATGGCTGGGACAATGCCTAGTATGAGTAGAATCACTGTCAGCTTGATGGGCAAAAGTTCAGGATCCATGTTTGCTGGAGGCTAAAACACTGACTCAACAAATACATGTGACTGGGTCAGTGTTAGTGTTCGGGTTAGGGTTAGGGTTATTTGCAACACAGCTACACTTCCTCACCCATTGCTTCATGCCTTTGGTTATTGAGGTTTTCTGCAATAACACTGCAAAAGGCTTGTGCTGGATGTAGGGAACTATTACTTGTATAATTTCCAAGGTTCCTGTGGGAGCCACACAACACTGACTCATCATATGTCATGTAAATGTAACAACAGTGTTGACTGAATACAGTGGAACAGTGAACATAGATGTCGGTCTAGGATAGGAAGGGTCTCAGAATGCAGGATGTATTCCTTTTGTTGGTGTCATGTCTTAGTCATTCAGGCAGAATGGCACCTTCACCTGTAGGTGCTGAGGCTGAAGCTGAATGAATGCTGGAGATATGGCCCTCATTATCTATAGCGCTGCATGTCTCACAGTATGGAGGGGTGTGTGAGGGCTCATCAGCACTGTGTGTTCTCAGAGCTGAGATCCTCATTTGCTCCTTTGGTTGTTTCCATGCCCTGTCATTGGTGGTCACTGCAGCTGAGGGAAGATTAGGGCTGACTGAAGCCTGGGAGCAGCAGAGGATGGGGAGCACCTACCTCAGAGACAGCACACTGCCGCTGGAACCCTCAGTATGTGGAGTGTGCAGGCTCCCTATACTTTTCCAACCCATTTCCCAGGGATGAGTATGGCGCAGTGCTGACACAAGCTCTTTATATCCCCGGACATTGTGATTAAACAGTGCTGGCTGCTGGAGGAGAGCCTGAGGCTGTCTTCTCCCAGGGACCATGAAGGTCAGCTCCTGCTTGAACTTCTATGTGACTGACCCCTTCCAGGGGATGACAGAAGACATGTGTGGGACGTCTCATCATAAATCCACAAATGCATCAGGACAGTGGCTGATGCCATCCATGTAAGATCATACCAGTTCATTTTGCTACCTCATGAAGATGGAGTTTAATTGTGATGGAGATAAGTATGAGGTTCTGCATTTTGGAAATGCAATTCAGGGCAGGACTTATACACTTAATGCTAATGTCCTGGTGAGTGTTGCTGAATAAAGAGACCTTGAAGTGCAGGTTCAAAGCTCCTTGAAAGTGGAGTCGCAGGTGATTAGGATAGTGAAGAAGGCGTTTGGTATGCTTGCCTTTGTTGGTCAGTGCATTGAGTATAGGAGTTGGGAGGTCATGTTGCGACTATACAGGACATTGGTTAGGCCACTATTGGAACACAGCGTGCAATTCTGGTCTCCCCCACTATAGGAAAGATGTTGTGAAACTTAAAAGTGTTCAGAAAGGTTTTACAAGGATGTTGCCAGGGTTGGAGGATTTGAACTACAGGGAGAAGCTGAATACACGGGGACTGTTTTGCGTGGAGCTTCAGAAGCTAATGGGTGACCTTACAGAGGTCTATAAAATTATGAGGGGCATGGATAGGATAAATAGGCAAGGTTTTTTCCCTAGGATCGGGGGAGTCGAGAACTAGAGGGCATAGGTTTAGGGTGAGAGGGGAAAGATATAAAAGGGACCTAAAGGGCAATTTTTTCACGCAGAGGGTGGTGTGTGTATGGAATGAGCTGCCAGAGGAAGTGGTGTAGGCTGGTTAAAAATACAAAAATTAAAAGACATCTGGATGGGTATATGAACAGGAGGGATTTAGAGGGATATGAGCCAAATGCTGGCAAATGGGAGTAGATTTATTTCGGATATCTGGTCAGCATAGATGAGTTAGACCGAAGGGTCTGTGTATCTCTAAGACCCTATGACTCTAAATGCAGGATGTCATTCCCTGTGGCACTGAGAGGATTATATCACAACACTGCAGAGTTCGCCAAAAGCAGGAGGTTCTATCTGATTAATACTCAGATAATCCATGATCACCATTATCGCTTCCTGCTCGTGTATACTTACTACCCCGACAGCTGTCATGACCCCTATGTCCTGGAGAATTCTCATGTACCTGATGTGTTTGAGGGTCCAGGAGACTTCCAAGGCTGGTTATGGTGAAACCAAGGGCTACCCACTACGTCCACGGCTAATGACAACCTTACACAATAATGTGACAAATGTGGATTGTTTGTTGAGTATTGGCCATGCTTCAATCAGGGTCATTGTGGAGCAGACGATAGGGCTGTTGAAGATGTGGTTTGACTGTTTGGAGCAAGCAGGGAGGTGCCCTCCAGTCTCATCAGGAAACGGTGTGCCACATCATCCTGGCATGTTGTACTGAGCAGGAAACGTGGAGATGCGCTGGATACTGAGGGATAGGGAGAATGGAAGTAGTCTTCCGAGAAGGACATGAGGACAGTAGGGAAGAGGAAGCTGTCCTTGTCCATGATAGAGTTCTAATACACAAGGTGCCAGAAACCAGAGTCTCATTGACATCCAGTTCCAGGAGGTGAGAGCAGGGTACAGCTGACAAACACAGACCATAAAATAATCACTGGCAATGATGCCAAGCTCTGCATTGCCAGGGGAAACTTCAAGCTGCGGGTCTATAGTGGGTTTTGGCGATAGAGTAGCACAGACAGAGAGGGTGTTTAGATAATTGCAGACAGGTAAACTGTGAGATGTGGTGGTTAAACAGCAATGAGGGTGAGAGGATAAGGTTTTATGCATGATTGAGTGACAGCAATGTCAACTATACACTTGGTGCAGCCAAACCCAGTGGCTGCTGTGCCATGACAATGTTGTTGAGGGGTAATGCCAGATTGCCAGTGCTTGTCCAGGCACTCAGCAACCTTTGGAAATGGTGTGGCACAAGAGTTACCACTTTTTGGATGCTATCCACTGAATAGTGAGTTGTTACAGGAATGTTACATTGTATGATGGAGCCAGAATCAGATGTGAGGGATGTGATGGGTGGACTAGGTAGTTACTGAGATAGATTTGGCAAGATGCATGGAGAAACCATGGGGAAAATCAAATCACTCCAAAAAAAACGACACAACATAGATTTAACCAAAGTAAAGGTAACATTCAGGCCAATATCTCTAGTTCTATCTGTTTTTCTCGATATATAAAATAACTTACATGCATGTAGACAGACATCCAGAAATACCATAGTGATGAAGCTGAAGGTATCAGGCACAAATAATCTCTTGATGAAAGAAGGGCTTTTGAAGCCTGTACAACTGAAAACCATTTCTGTCATTTCAACACACATTGATGTTCTTTCCTGAAGCAATATGAACTTAAAATTTAAATGGAGTCAGGGCCTTTGAATTTTACAGCCCATGACTAAAAATATTTATGTTAAGGTAAGCAACATGACGCATCCAAACAGAAAATTCTTTATCCATGTTAACAACATTAAAAACAATTCAATCACCTTGCCGTGAAGTGTATTATTCTGTTCCTCTATCTTGCAGGATCTAATATCAAGGAAATGCGAGTGGCTTGTCTTGATAAGCATCTTGTAAACATGGTAGAATGCTGGGAGTGGGTGTTTCAGGATGAGGTGTCTGTTTTATACCTGGTGTAGCTGGCAGCTTAAAAACTTGAAGACATGTTCTTCACACTTTGACTGATAACTCCATGGAGGCCGGTATCCTGTTACCAAGTCACCCTTTATTTACATGTGTACAGTACATGGACTCTGACTGGCTGGCTCAGAGCCAGTCCCTGGAGTGAAGAGAATCCCTTAAACTCCTGTTTCCTGTATATCTGTCAGCCAGGAATCCCTGATTGGCCCAGGTTACCCACCCCAATCAGGGAACTAATGCTCAATGAGATCGACCTGGCCGACTTCATTGCAGTCTAGTGATTTGATCACAACACAAAGTTAAAAAGTGAACATAAAGTTGTGTCAAATTGCTTGTCTTTCTATCGTCTACTCAAAGACATCACCACGCAGACCATCAGCAGAGGAGCACTTCTCACTGTAGGATGAGCAGAAATGAGTGCAGGTCAAAATGGAGGATCATGCAACATCAATCTGGATTTATAAAGCAGTTCGAACATGGTAAGGCATCCCAAGGAGCTTTACAAGAGTTAGGTCTCAAGAAATGTGGAAAGGTAGAATTGTTTAAAGAGGGAATTTCAGATCTTAATGCCTGATTGGCTGAAAGGGCAGCTGCCAGTGTTTGGAGCATGGAAGTGGGAATACATAGGAGGCCAGAGAGGGTGGGGAGAGCTGAAACTGTAACAGGTTACAGAGATAGGAGGGGAAAGGGCATGGAGAGATTTGAACATCGGATGAGAATCTTAAAACTACATGAGTAAATGATGAACAATTCACAGTAAAAGAAAGGATTTTTAGTGTTATTTAAAGAACTGGTGCAATCAAGCTGATTGAAGAACTTGAGTTGTGGTCTCACAGAGCAGATCGATTTGACTCTTCTCACTTTCCTGTGCACTTTCACTTGATCAGCTGAGAGGTAATTGAATCTTTACTGCCTTATTGATTGGCGAGACAGGAACTAATGTGAGGTGAAAGCCAGTTTTCCTATAAAGTGTGGTTGCAACAGTTCAGAAATACTGGCAATTCCTCCTTAATCAGATATCATAATAGCCTCGAAATTGTGAGTGCTAAGTAACAATCTAAATGACATAGTTATGCTTTATTTCAACTGATTTATCAGTTATATCAAGCAATATGAGTGTAAAGGTGATTTTCTATTTGTTTTCATCTTATATCTTACAATACTTTGGTTACAGTTACTAGCTGCCAGAGTCCATTATTGATGTGAAGGTGACAGGAATTTAAATAATAAATCAGGATCTATTAGAAGCCACTATCATTATTAATGTATAAAAACAACCTCCATTTTGCCACATAAACTATCCCAGCCATGAATGGATTGCTAAATGGTTCCACCCAGTTTTATATCACTTTTTTCCAGATACTTGTAATGGTCAACATGCAGAAATTTTCATTAAAGAAATTGGCTTTGACAAAATTTCACATGTTTCTTTTGTTTATCACTGTGAAATTTCTTCCTTTAAGCGTTTAGAGCTATTAACTTTTAAAGCTGTGTGGTAAACTCCACGGAGGCTGGTATCTATCACCAAGTCATCCGTTATTAACATAGGCACAGTACATGGACTTTGACCAGCTAGCTGAGAGCCAGTGCCGAGAGTGAGGAGAATCCCTAATATGCCTGTTCATTTATATTTTATTAAACAAATTACAAACAAACAGTTTACAAAAAAACATTTACAGCTGTTCATAAGAGACAGCAATGTTACAAGGGAGAGGAGCAGCAAAGCTAGGCCCCAAACCCTACCATTCAACCATTTTACAGGGAGATGAGGACAAACCTCAAATCCCAGTTCCACTTATGGCAAGACAGTGACAATGACATTTGTACATTAAACAATACTGTTACATACAAAGTGCAGACAATACAATATGCCTGTTCATATCTGTGAGTCAAACTCTCTGATTGGTCCAGGTTAAAAGTCCCAATCAGGGAACTCATACTCAATGAGATCCACCTGGCCAACTGAGTACCAAGCACTACATAAACGTTTCTTTAAGATAAGACTGGGCCTCGAGCCTTTATGATTCCCAGTGGGCAATGTTAATACTTCACTTTTAAATCCTGTGGAAGTCTCAATGGTTCGGTCCCATTTCAGGGCTCACACACTCAGTGTGCAATACAGAAGCCTGATGTCCAGGGCTCATTCAGGATAGGCTTCAGGCCTCATATATCAACAATACAGGCAAATTGCCACTGACTGCTGTGGCTCTAGAGTGAGCACACATGATGGTACAGATTGCTTTTGCAGCCTCATTGTCAGAGAGCTTCACACAAAGCCTGGGAGTGAGTAGTGGAGGAAAGCATGATGGGTCTAAGTACGGAGGACAGAGGTCTAAGTATCACTATAACTGGGAACAATACTATTGCTAATCCCATTCTCCAAAGAAGAGAAACGTAGAATAAACCTAATCTACTAATTCTTTGGAGGCCTCTCACGATCCCTTGAAGATCTCTGTTTCAGATCTGCTTTGAACCACATGGTAAGGATGGCTGAAAATGGGGAGAAGCAATCATTAATATGCTGTGACTACCTTTGTTTGTACTGACCCTCACTAAGCCTGAAAAACAGAGGTACTCATTTCTGGCCCAAACTGACAGGTCTGTGGACCCCAGGTCTCACTAATTCAGGTGTTTTGTTCAAAATATTGTTCAACAGTGGAAGTAAAGTAAAATACATCGTACATTTTATCAGGACTCACTAAGCATAACGTGAATTACAGATTAATGCCATTTTTGCTTCATTTCTCTCAATAAATGGATCCATGTCCAAATCATAGGCTAAAAGATTTGGGGGTGACTCAGTAGTTAGTACGGCTGTCTGACAGTACTGGGGATCTGGTGTCGATTCCACCCTTTGGTGAGCGTCTGTGTGTTTTTCCTGCAGGTTTCCTTCCATAGTCCAAAGGTGTGCAGGTCAGGTGGATCAGTCCTGCTGAATTGCCCATAGTGTCCAGGGATGTGCAGGTTAAGTGGATTAGCCATGGGAAATGTAGAGTTACAGGGTTAGGGTAGGGTCCTGTGTCTGAGAGGGATGCTCTTTAGAGAGGCAGCATGGACTTGATGGGCTGAATGGCCTGCTCCCACACTGTGGGGATTCTATGAACTGTCCTGTCCTAAAATCTGAGGCACCGATCTCTCACATTTTTGCTGAGGATAAATTCTTTTACACTCACAAGAAAATTAGAAAGGAGATTGCACATCAATGGTTTTTTTGTGTCATCCCTGGCTCAGTACTAGCTATGCTACTTGTGAATATTTGTGGATTCAAACCCCATTCCAGAGAGTAAGGACCATAAAATCAGTTGATACTTCAATCCAGCCTTTGGATGTGACATTAAACTGAAACCCTGACTTCTATTGCATGTGAATCTGAAAGGTCAAATTACATTACTTTGAAAGAGAGAGTTCTCCCCTTTGTTCTGGTGAACATTTATCCATCAACTAACTCTTAAAAAGAGGGTGGCTGGTCATAATCAGATTCCTGTCTGTGGGAGTTTGCTTTGTGCATTTTGGCCAGCGTGTTCTTGATATGATATTAATGGCTACATTTCAAAATTAATTGGCTATAAAACCTTTTTGGGTATCCTGAGATCATGAAATGCAAATCTTCATGTTATTTTTCTATGCTTGGAATTTGTAACCATGTTCTGATGGGTTAAAAATCTGAATGTTGGCTTTCAGACCTATATAGTGTGAGCCTGGATTCTTAACTCAATTTAACAAAAGAAAATCTGCCTTAGACACCATAAAAGGTCTAGTGCGAGCAATTGAATAGCAGACAGTCTTTCTTTGATTAGGGCTAAGCCCAGAGCTCAACAGTAAAATGATCAGATAATTACAGATTTAAGTTCACATTAAAGTGTCTGTCCTTTCAAATGTGCCTAACATGGATATCCTTAATGCAGATAATAGAGACTATCTAATCCTCTGTACAGCAACTTTGAACAAAATCTAGACATGAAAAATGTGGAATATTATCAATCGGTAGCCAAAGTTAGTTTGCACTCAGTGCTAGCCAGAGCATTTTCTTTATTGTCTTGGAGAATGTGGGTTTCTTTAGGCCAGCATTTGTTTCCTTTCCTAATTGCCCTTGAGTAGGTAATGGTTGTTGTACAAAGTAATAGCTCTGAAAGGGTTAATGTTGAAGACTGTATTAGACTACACCCAATCTGATGACCTCATGCAGTCTTGGGAGAATGGAGGAGTCCAGTTCCAGGTCCTGATGGAATTCAGTATTATCTCTGGCTCCCGTTATTCACGGTAATAATATCTAGCTAGCCAATGTAAATTGTACCCACTGCTATCATGCAATAGACAGCATCTTTGTGTTAAAACTAGGGCGGCATGGTGGCTAGTGGTTCCACTGCTGCCTCATAGTGCCAGGGGGCAAGTTGGATTCCAGCCTTGGGTGATTGTGTGGAGTGTACACGTTCTCCCTGTATCTGTGTGGGTTTCCTTTGGGTACTTAATTTTACTTCCAAACCCTGGACAATCGGAGGCTGAGGGGTGACGTTATAGACGTTTACAAAATCATGAGGGGCATAGATAGGTTAAATAGACCAAGTCTTTTTCCTGGGGTCAGGGAGTCCAGAACTAGAAGGCATAGGTTTAGGGTGAGAGGGGAAAGATATAAAAGAGACCTAAGGGGCAACGTTTACACACAGAGGGTGGTACGTGTATAGAATGAGCTGCCAGAGAAAGTGGTGGAGGCTGGTACAATTGCAACATTTAAAAGGATGGGTATATGAATAGGAAGGGTTTGGAGGGAGATGGGCCGGATGCTGGCAGGTGGGACTAGATTGGGTTGAGATATCTGGTCAGCATGGACGGGTTGGACCAAAGGGTCTGTTTCCATGCTCCACATCTCTATGATTCTATGACTCTATGTGCAGGTTAGGTGAATTAGCCATGGGTATAAGCAGGTTTACAGGGATAGGGTAGAGAGGTTTGGATGGGAGGTTCTTCAGAGGGTCAGTGTGAATTTAAGGTTCTGAATAGCCTCTTTCCACACTGTAGGGATTCAATGATGAGTGGTCAGACTCGATCTCTGTTAGACACACTGTAAAAGGAGCTTTCGTGCCTGCTGTCTACTCCAAATATAAACCATCAGTGGTTGATTCTACTTATATGTGACAGTGGTGAGCCACCTTCCTGAACTGTTGAAATCTATATGTATCTGCACCCAGTGTGATATGTTAGGAAGAGAGATCCAGGGAGTGTGAAAGATTGGCAAGTCCAGATGGTGTGTAGCTTGTGGATGGGGAGCTTACAAATGGCTGTGCTCCCATGTGTCTGCTTCTGCTTGGCCCTCTCAGAGTTAGAGGTTGTAGGTTTGCAAAGTGCTGATGAAGGAGTCTTGGTAAGTTGCTGTTTTGGTTTGTACTTAGTGCTATGCTATGGATTCATAACCCAGGTGATTATTTATGACTCAACGAGGGATATCTGTCACGCCCCCCTCAATCTTACTGAAATTTCCAAACATTTTATTGACGTCGACCGGGAGTTGTCACACTGGTGTCTTTGTCACTGTTGAAACATCCTGTAAAATTAACACAGCGCCGCTCGCCTTCACTTTCAAATTAATTACACTTGACTGGTTCCAAAACTGAATCGGAGAGAAAACCGCCTTTGTGCTTGATTTTACCAGAGGAAAGTTATAATCCCACGTGTCAAATATAAGCAGGTTTTGTTTTTCCAGCACTGAGACCTCTCACCTGAACATACAGTGGAGAAAAATAAAGTGGAAAAATGATCCGGCAGAGTGAACGGTCAGGCGTATTTTATACAAGTAGGCTGTCAGACTGGGGCATGCTAATGTCCTGTGTTAAAAGTTTGTAGAGTGGTAGACTTTTACTGAAAAATTGACCAAAAGCAAAATAGTTGGTTCATATAGAGAGGGCTGTTCAATCAATTTAAAATATGTACAGTGAGAAGCTTTTCTGTTGCTTAAGTGCAGTTAGTAGCTTCAGGGCAGTGAGACCGGACTTTGCCAGTTGTTTTGGTCTGGTCTGTACTCATCAGCAGAGAGCACGTTCTCACATCTCCTTCCTGTCTATAAACACTACATACATGATGAGTGTGGCACGATATAAACCTCACAATGCTGCCATTTGAGGAAGAATCAAGCGTGAAATGGGCTCAGAGCAAATTGAAAGACATTTTACACTGAGTAGCATGTTCTTCTCTATTGACTTCAATGGGAAAGACCATGATGGCCATGATGTAAAATGGCTGCTGATTCACTACAATCAGGCAAAGTGATACAGATGAAAACTACTTACAAAAAACCCGGGGCTTTGTGATGGGTTCTTCCTCCAGTCATAGGATACCATTGTAACCTTTGTCTAGTTTTACACTGCACAGTGTACAATGTGTATGGTCAGAAAGGGCTGTGAAAACACCCTGAGCTAGGGACACAGAACTGTTGATTGCATTTACTTTACTTTTGTAGGATGCCGGTAATGGAGTTTCTAAGAAGGTAATTTTGATTGGGAAGCCATTTGACAAGCAGTACAGCATTACTTGGTGCATGAGACTCAAACCATTATATAAGTAATTTGGATTCTATAAAAAAGTAAGATTGTGAGTGATACACATTTTATGTGTACTATGGGAACTGTTCTGGGCTGCTGAGCACATTAAACCTGACTCCTATGTTTACCATGCTTTTGGGAATTAAGTAACCAAATTGGTTTATAAGACCCAGTTATGTAAAGTGCTATTGTTAAGCCTAATAAAACACAAACCCAGAGGACCATTAACAAGCAACTTTGAAATTTCTGAAGTGTATTGACTATCATGAAAACTTGTTGCATCAAGATCTAATGCTGGACAGGGGGAATGGATTAAATAAAGTCAATTTTAACAGAATCATCTAGGACATTTATCCAATCATCATCTTTGGAAGCTGTTTTATGATCTTGTTAAGAAGATATGTTTTCTGAAAATATCAATTTAGAATATGATTGACTGAACATACATCTATACCTTCAACTTTTTGGAAAGAACACCTTGCTAAGTAAAAGACAGACTGGCTGTAACAGGGAAGGCATCACATTTATGAAGAACACAAGCTCTTTGACTAGATCATTGAGTCAACAATAGTTTCAGGGAGAGATCACAAGATCCAGTTTATAGGTGTAATAGAGCTATTGGATTTGACACAGTCAGAGTGATCACCTCTCTGAAGAAACAGCCTTTGTGATCTCTCTTTTTCTGCAAAAAATCTTTTGCCCAAGTTTGAGTTGTATTTCCACTGTCAACCTCATTGCCACAGACGGAAGGTTCCTAAAAGAAGGATTCAAAGTTGACACCATTAGCTCTAGAAGAACAAATTCTGCCAGCCATAACAGATCCAGGAAGGCAATCTAGTGCCAACCGCTTGTGTACAAAGTTACTTTGGCTCCAAACCAACATTTGGATGAACAATTGGTGAATAATTCCTGAATGTAACATTACTTGGCTGAAGTACTTCTAAAATTGTGGTTCTCATATTGTTTCATTTGTGTGTGCGACATTCAAGAAGCATAGTTGAACATGTTTGCACAATTTATTTCTTTTGTTAGTAATTAATACATCTTCATTTGAGTCAGTTTGTTTGCAATAAACCATGCATATATTCCATTTACCATCAAAACAAATCTGTCCAACAACAATCATCTTTAAATATATCCAAATACTTACAGAAGACTTTTCTGGCCAAGATTCTAGGATGAATTTAACATTTTTTTTGGCTATGTACAAGCTGTATTGAATTTTTTTTTGAAGGATGGCTGCCTCAAAGTCGAATGAGTTTTCCTGCCACATCTTACCAATCTCTTTTCAGTGACCACCTATCCAGGCCCCACATCTGATTCCAGTCCCATCTTACCAGATACCATTCCTGGAAAAACTTGCCATTGCCGGAATATCCTGGAACTCCCTGACACCCCTTACCATTGCACCATCTTTAAAAGTACATTGTGTCCGAGCCCAAAATTGCTCTAAACAGTTCCTGATATTTGCTCTGGACATGGCAGATAGAGCTAAATTGTTATCCTTCTGTGCGGACAGTAATTGGATCAGGTGGTGAATAGACAGGACTTCCACTTCTCCAGGATCTGTAGTGAAGGCCACATCACTGAGCCATGCCAACCTGGTCCAAGATTGCTACCCTGGTAGGATCAGTCTCAGGCATCTGGAAAAATGCACAGCAATGACCTCCTGCATTCTGCTAGTCTAAGTGCCACTATCTTCAATCCGATGCCTCTCACTCACTCTGTCTTTGCTACTGCATCCATCTCCCACCCAGGCCCACGTTCTACCACTCTCACTCCTACTACTGCCTGCTGCATCTTCCCTCACTGTCGCTCACCCCGACCTCTGACACTACTAAGCCCACACCCCTGCTGTCCTGCCTACTTCCTCACTTGGGAGACCTGCCCACCTGTAAAAGTAACAGCTGAGCTACCCACTCTCATTTTCCTTAATATCTTGCCCTCTCTCATGGAGGAGGAAAACGGCCCACAATAGAGCAGAAAGAGTCAGGACGAGTAGCGGATCCCTGGTATACAGTTCTTCTGCCCTTATGTGGAGACCATCCTGACTCTGACTGCCCCAGGTGTCTGATCGACTCTGTCCAAGTCCCTGGACTGATATCAGAGGTTGCCTGTGATTTACTGTGCAGGGACTTCCCTTGGCAAAGGCTAGTCTGAGGCCTGATGACAATTATGTCAAGCTTTCTGACTTTGTCTTTGTGCTAATCAGCAAGGTAATACAGAAATAATATGAACGGTTGAACCTCTGACTGAGTGAGCAAAGTGCAAGAAGGCAACACAAGGCAGGGATGCTGGGAGTATCCAGGTAATCTCAGAGTGAGTGAGCACAAAGAGTAAGTGAAATGGCTGGAGATGCAGCCTGAGTCCATGAGCACACATTGTGCTTGGTGTAGTCTTACTATAAGAGTTGCCAATGCAGCACTGACATCCAGAAGCATCCTGGAAGTGGATCAGACAAGTGCCATGAGGGTTCTTATGGGATGGCACATATCAGATACCAATGTCCAGAGACACGGGCTGCATGTGACAGTACCCCTAGTGTGTGCCCTCAGGTACCGGTGTCTAACATGGAGAGTTCCTAAAAGGAGGATTCAGAACTGATACCACTCTCTGTAGAAGACCTCTGGAGCAAACAGTGAGTTGAATTCACTAGTGATGCACTCTGATATCCATGTCGCGTTGATCGATGTCTAACTTGTTTGCCGCATTTGGTAAGATAGAAAGCTGAATATTAATGAGGTGAGTTGGGCTGACAACAAGACATTTAATGAACTTTAATCACTGCCAATTGGTAACTCATCATTGCCTGGTTAGAATCTCACCTCACTGTTTGTGAAAAGCGTAAAAGATGGAGTGAGCTGTTCCTGATGTTGAGATGGGCCTTAACTGACTTCATGTCTGAGTCTGCCACACACCTCACTATAATCCGCATTACTCAAAGCTTAGCAAGATTCTGCCCTTACTGTCTGGCCTGCCTTGAACGTGTCCATTGGTGATAACCAAGGAAAATCCACCCAGTGCAGGGATAACACTACAGGCCAAGTTTGATAATATGTTTTTTGAGATACATCTCTTGATTAAACATAAAATATAAGCCATAACTATTAATTTAACCTGGGGCAGTGTTTTGTAGAGGAAAAAAATGGCCTTTAGTAGAGTGATATGCGCTTCTTGTCAGATGTGAGAGTTCAAAGAGAGTTTAGGGGTTATAGCGGATTATATCTGCAATAAATGCTGTTGGTTGCGAATCTTATCAGATTGAATGAATCGGTTGGAGAGACAGTTAGAAGCAATGAGGAATTTACAACAGCAGCGTATGTGATGGATGGCAGTTATAGGAAGGGGGGAAAGTCTCAGATACAGTCACATAGATGGGTTAACTCCTGGAAGGGTAAGAGAGGTAAGGCAGCTAATGCAGGAGCCTTCTATGGCTATACCCATTTCAAACAGGTATGCTGTTTTGGAATATATAGGGGGTGGTGGATTCTATGGGGAACGTAGCACGAACAGCCAAGTTTCTGGTATTGAAACTGGCCCTAATGCAATGAGGGGTACGTTGGGTTCCAACAGATCAATTGTGTTAGAGGACTCTCTAGTCCGAGGTACAGACAGATGTTTCTGTGGCCAGCAGTGAAAAAGTAGAATAGTGTGTTGCTTCCTTTGTACCAGGATCAAGGATGTCTCAGAGAGGGTGCAGAATGTTCTCACGGGGGAGAGGGGCCAGCAAGAGGTCATTGTCCACATTGGAACCAACGACATAGGAAGGGAAAAGGTTGAGATTCTGAAGGGAGATTACAGAGAGCTAGGCAGGGATTTAAAAAGGAGGTCCTCGAGAGTAGTAATATCTGGATTACTCACGGTGCTACGAGCTAGTGGGGTCAGGAATAGGGGATAGAGCAGATGAATGCATGGCTGAGGAG